>NC_091283.1:506505065-506805065 GCF_032444005.1 Ranitomeya imitator | reverse complement strand
GTGTGACACGTTGAGTGATTTGTCGGGCGCTAGATAGCAGCCATACACCATACGCGAACAGTCATACAATAGGGTAGGGGTATTTAATGAACGACTTGCACTCACAACAAACACACGTATTCAATTGTACACTAGCGCATGGCCGTGCGGTCATGCGCAGTTTATATAATTGCAGGACAGGAAGTGGCCACAGAAACTTTGCCCTTCCAAGACCTGCCAAGAGGACCAATGGAATGCGCTGCAGAGCCAGAGCACATGACCCTCGATCTCCAACGGGAGATCTTGCTCTGGGCATACTCAGTGTGCGCAAACAAGGACTTAGTCCCAGGGAAGTCCGCTCGCCGCTGACCAGCACTGACTTTAATGGCAGGAGCTGAAGAAGCAGCAGTAACTCTCTGTACAGAGTGAGAGCGAGCAAGACACTGTGAGCGACGTCCCTGCTGAGCAGACTCCACTGCGGCTGGAGGAGAATGTGAGACCGCAGCGGAGACGGATCGAGATTCCCCCTGTGCAGCAGAGGAAACTCGACTCCTAACACAGAGTGTATGAAATCACATTACTTGGAATTGTTTGAGTGCTCAGTACAAGATCCCTGAAGTGACACAGGGGTGAAAATACAGGTTGCTGCTCATCAATTATGGCCCCAATTCATCAAGGCTGATGTTGTTCACACCAGTGTTGATGAGGGATGGAGAGGTGGAGTCAAATGTGCATAATTAACAGGTGTATGCCTCTTAATGAACCAGGCATGTCTCAAAAGTGAAATGTGCCTTGCCACAAATCTTATTCCTAGTCAGTGACTGGAGTAAGATTTGTGGCGTTAGGCACTCCACTGCTCATCATTAATTAGGCCAACTGGCATCACCCTGCCCTAACTTTGCTTATTTTGGTAGCGCTGGCCAAAACTGCCAAGAAAACCTCGAATAGCGCAAATATTTTTAATTTTAAACCCCTTAGTGATGGAGACAAATTTTTGAAATCTGACCAGTGTTATTTTATGTGGTAATAACTCTGGAACGCTACAACAAATCCCAGTGATTTTGAGACTGTTTTTTTCGTGGCAAATTATACTTTATGATAATGGTAAATTTAGGTCAATATGTTTTGTGTTTATTTATAAAAATTATCAGAAGTTTGAGAAAAATGTAAAAAAATTAGCAATTTTCAAACTTTGAATTGATCCCTTTAATCCAGATAGTGATACCACAGCAAAACATTAATAAATAACATTTCCTGCATGCCTGCTTTACATCAGCACCATTTGTACAATGTCATTTTATTTTCTTAGCATTTTAGGAGGTTTAAAAATGTAGTGGTAATTTTTCTTTTTTTCAAGGAAATTTACAAAATTTATTTTTTTAGGGGCCTGTCCAGGTTTGAAGTGCCTTTACGGGTCCCATATAATGGGAAATCCCCCAAAGTTATACCATTTTAGAAACATCACCCCCTGACATATTGAAAACTGAAGTCAGATAGTTTATTAACCCTTCAGATGATTTTCAGGAATTAATGCAAAGTGACATGACAGGAATGAAAATGTACATTTTTTACTACCTAAATGCCGCTAACGTCTGAGCAGGTTACAACAGCCATCAGATTCTAAGACTGCTATTTGGTCGTGACTTGCCATTGCAAACATCAGGACCACACAATCATGATCTGAGGGCACCAATTGGGATAAAGAGGGAGACCCCACAGTCTGTTAACCATTTATATGATGTAGTCACTATTGACAGCAGCATCTAAGGGGTTAATCAGATTTGGATGCTGCAAACACTGATCGTGGCTGATGCAGCAAGTTGTCAGCTATAGTGGACAGCCAGCAGCTGCTGGATTGTCACCTGTATGGGTAGGCTATTCTCTTATATCTGAGGTCAGTTAAAAGACGTATTGGTGGTCATTAAGGGTTAATGTACTTTACATTAGATTTCTGGAGTAAGCACTTTGATTATGGTAATTAGGGTATATGAGTGTTTCGGCTGACAGCAACCCAAATTAGTCAGATTCTGCCTAGTCAACAGCATATAACATATTAAAGGTAGTGTGTCAACAGAGAATAACTGTTCATAGAACAGGCGCAACATTTATTTGCGCCTTCCCAATTACTTTCTTTCCCTTTATCTCCACGATTCTCTGGCTATATAAAGCCAGAGATGTCAGTAAAAGAAGGAGGGTGATATAGAGCGAACACAAGCATTTCAGAAGGTGCACTTAAATGTTTGGTCACACCAAAGGGTGCACCGAGCTTCTGTGCTTAGTATGAACAGTCATTCTGTTCTGACTCCTTTTTAAGAGTTTCCTCTATATTGATATACATGATGTGTCACTGCCAGTCATACCGTAGATTTTCTATAGGCATTTGCAGATTTCCAGAATTTAATTTTATTGGTTAAATAACCACACCTCATAAAAAAATGAGATTTGTATTGGTGCAGTCTCTCATGAAATAATAACTTTGCCAAAACCCAGTACAGAAGTGTAAAAGACTCCTAACAATTAATTAAAGTGAAGATCAGAGTTTCTCCTTAACCAGCATATGTCAAACACGCAAAACTTAAAGGGGTTGTTAAATTTAGACAATCATTTTTTGTTTCTAAAGTACCTCTGGGATAATGCAGGGTGTTCGTTTGCTGAGGTCCCAAGGAGCTGTACACTGTTTAGTTCCCTTGCAGTACCACCACAAAGCAAATTAAAGTGAACCTGTCAGTAGAATTGTGCACAGTAACCTACAAACAGTATCAGGTCAGCGCCATTATACTGATTAAAATGATACCTGGGGTGATGAAATCCGTCTTGTGGTTGTTGTTTAATCTTTATTTTCAGTTAATGATATGCTCGTGCTCCGGGGCGGGCTGTGGGGGTCTTCATGTGGGGCTCTGATTAGGTATTCATAATGCAGACTGCTGACAGGTCACTGATCCCTCACTGACCTGCCCCCTAGTTTACATAATGACTATGTTTTGGAAAAAAAAATCATATTCATGCCTGTGCTGCAGCATGATCTCATGTATAATGTCCATGTAACTATTTTATTTGGTGATATACATGTATTCAGAAAAAAAAATCTCTCGAAATGGCGCCGACTGCTCCTGCGCAGTAGTATCTATTGGTGATCCGATAGACGCTACTGCACAGGTGCCGCTGGCGCCATGTTGGTGGATACAACATGTTTTTTTTCCCTCTGGCAAAATTTCAACCTACCAACCTATCACGTTGTGTCCTGAGGAAGAGGTCGTGTGCTGTCCTTGAAACACGTTGACCTTTAAAACATGTTTAGGCCATGTTCACACAGTGCGTTTTTTACTGCGGAACCGCAGCGGTTTTGCCGCTGCGGTTCCGCAGCTGTTTTCCATGCAGGGTACATAACAATGTAACCCTATGGAAAACAGTCACTGCTGTGCACATGATCCGTAATTTCGTTTAAAAAGCCGCGCAGAATAGCTGCGGCAAAAAAGAAGGAGCATGTCACTTCTTTTTCCTGAACCGCAGCGGTTCTGCACCCATAGACCTCCATTGTGAGGTCAAAATCGCAGTAAAACCCGCAGATCAAAAATATATCTGCGGGTTTTACTGCGATTTGATGTGCAGAACCGCTGCAGCAGGAAGTGCGGGGGAGCGGGCGGAAGTGCGTGGGCGGAGTGTGGCTGCCCCCCCGTGCTCCGATCCCGCCTCCCGTGCTCCGATGCCCCCCCCGTGCTCCGATGCCCCCCCCAGTGCTCCGATGCCCCCCCCCCGTGCCCTAATCTCCCCCCCTTATACTTACCCGGCGTCCCGGTGTCCGTCCGGCCGTCTTCTCCCTGGGCGCCGCCATCTTGCAAAATGGCGGGCGCATGCGCAGTGCGCCCGCCGAATCTGCCGGCCGGCAGATTCGCTCCAAAGTGCATTTTGATCACTGAGATATAACCTATCTCAGTGATCAAAATAAAAAAATAGTGAATGACACCCCCCCCACTTTGTCACCCCCATTGGTAGGGACAATAAAAAAAATTAAGAATTTTTTTTTTTTTTCACTAAGGTTAGAATAGGGGTAGGGTTAGGGTTAGGGGTAGGGGTAGGGTTAGGGTTAGGGGTAGGGTTAGGGGTAGGGTTAGGGTTAGGGGTAGGGTTAGGGGTAGGGTTAGGGTATTTTCAGCCATTTTAGCCCTAAAAAGCTTCCTAGGAAACACACAGTCTCTGCATAGAAAACTGCATAAAAAAAGGATAAAAAAACGCATCAAAAAACGCATCAAAAAAGGACAAAAAAAGGACCAAAAAAAGGACCTGCGTTTTCTGCCAAGAGCTGCAGTTTTTTAAAAAAACTGTCCTGAAAAAAAAGGATGGAAATCCTGAACGTGTGAACATACCCTTAATAAAGTTTTGAAAGTATAGCGTTTTGCGCTTTTTTCTCCTAGTCTACATACCCTCAAACAGTTTTGTAGTCAATTCTCTGGCCAATAAATGAGGTTCCAGAATGAAATGGCGAATTTTCTGACAAGATTTTTGAAAATACGTCCTCTAAACCTGACAACCGGTTTTATGTACTTTGCATTGTCATTTGTTTCCAATGAATAGTTTTAGTTGGTAATATAAATGCCTCTTTTACAGTGTATGCATTTCAAATATACTGCAATAAGGAGGGGGCCTATTGGTTTTTACCTCCTAATCATTTTGATCATTTCGCCATGATGCAGGCCAGAAGCTTGATTGTTGAATTCTTCAAGATGCAGACTCGTGTGCTGGGAGAGGAGTTTGTGAATACCCCAGAAATATATTATGTGGAGCACAGCCTGGATATCATACGTGTTGACAGCTGCCGCCCGGGCTTTGGAAAAAATAAGGTCACACACCACGATTGTCTTGGCTGCTGCGGTAATAATAGAAAAACTATAGAAATATATAACTACTATAAGTACGCTATTTAATTACATTGTACAGAGTGCAATAATATGCTCATGAGTTAGATACTGTAAACTGTACAAAGAACATACTGTACATATACACTGTACTGAGCAATTTAAATCTACTATCTGAGCCAGCACGACATATACATTTCCTGGGGTTACAACCTTTCCTTATTGCTGGGAGGAAAAACTTGGGCAGATTGGGCGAAGAATAAAAACTTTCATCTTCCCTTACGCAGCTTTATGTAAATCATAGAAGATTTAAATGACTGATGATCAGTCTTCAAGTTGCTTAGAATGGTGAAATGTGACCTCTCATAATCCTTTTGAGAGTTTCTTTCTGTGATTCCAGTAAATGTTTTATATTCTTCCAAACCCCTTCGGCTCCCTCTCGCCAGTCTCCTTCCTTCTGAAGACCAGATATCAAGAGAAGCTGGAAAGATCGGAAATAAATTTCATATCTTATTGTCTCCTCTGCCACGCACACAGTGTGAATTGATTATACAGCCATGAAGGAATAATGTAATCTCTCCTTTGTCAGGAATATTGACTTAGCCCAGCAATTAAAATAATTTGTAGCCCAGACTAAGGTAGGGAAGTGGTGACTAGGTTTGTCTCGTTTCACTATCAATACTCTTGCTGGGGGTGGAAATTGTCCCTACATGCAGGCAAATATTAAACTTTGGGAAAAGTAATCAGCTTGTTCTTGGCTGCTCTGCAGAAAAATATCTAATTTGCAGTACTCAGTTTTACAGGCATTTCCATTTGCACATTTTGTGCCCCCAAAAGTCCTGCCTCATAAATGCTTACATAAATTTACACACTTGGCCAATTGCGAATAAGCCTCCTTACCTTGACAAGCCAGAGATGGTATGTCACTCTCCATAAGGAGAAACGATACCCCTTAGACCCCAGTCCAGAGCCTCTCACCTAGCCAAATTAGTTCTCATGCTTCGCACTGACGAGGGCCAACAGCCCGAAACACCGTGTCTGCGAATTGAGATACTAATTTGGCTTTTATCCTAAGTCATATTGCATGACTCGTTAAAGAGTTGATTGTGACTTGTAGGATCGCTACTTCCAACAGGTGGCGCTATAGAGTTTAAGTCCACTTTTTCTCAGAAGAGGCAATTTGCATAACACACTTGGCCAAACATGTATGTTTATTTCTCAACAGAAAAAGAAGCAAAAAGAGCCCCCTTTAGTAGTGTCTTACGTCCAATTGAAGCATTGCACAAGGCATGTTAAAATCCATATCCAGTCCTTTAGTGGTATACAGTAGTTACAGGCCCCATAAATGGGAAATTGTCCACCAAAACTGGCAAAATCAGCAGGTTCAGATTAAGTATATTGGCATCATTAGGCTTATTATTTTCTTACTAGATGGTGGCCCGATTCTAACGCATCGGGTATTCTAGAATATGCATGTCCACGTAGTATATTGCGCAGCCCATGTAGTATATTGCCCAGCCACATAGTATATTGCCCAGCCACGTAGTATATTGCCCAGCCACATAGTATATTGCCCAGTCACGTAGTATATTGCTCAGTCACGTAGTATATTGCCCAGCCACGTGGTATATTGCCCAACCACGTAGTATATTGCCCAGTTACGTAGTATATTGCCCAGCCACATAGTATATTGCCCAGCCACGTAGTATATTGCCCAGTCACATAGTATATTGCCCAGCCACGTAGTATATTGCCCAACCACATAGTATATTGCCCAGTTATGTAGTATATTGCCCAGACACGTAGTATATTGCCCAGTCACATAGTATATTGCCCAGTCATGTAGTATATTGCCCAGCCACATAGTATATTGCCCAACCACGTAGTATATTGCCCAGTCACGTAGTATATTGCCCAGTCATGTAGTATATTGCCCAGCCACGTAGTATATTGCCCAGTCACGTAGTATATTGCCCAACCACGTAGTATATTGCCCAGTGACGTAGTATATTGCCCAGGCACGTAGTATATTGCCCAGTTACGTAGTATATTGCTCAGTGACATAGTATATTGCCCAGTCACATAGTATATTGCCCAGTTGCGTAGTATATTGCCCAGTGACGTAGTATACAGCTCAGAGCCACGTAGTATATTGCACAGCGACGTAGTATACAGCACAGAGCCATGTAGTATATTGCCCAGCCACGTAGTATATTGGCCATTCACGTAGTATATTGCCCAGTTACGTAGTATATTGCTCAGTCACGTAGTATATTGCCCAGTCACGTAGTATATTGCCCAGTGAAGTAGTATATTGCCCAGTGACATAGTATACAGCAGAGAGCCACGTAGTATAGTGCACAGTGACATAGTATACAGCACAGAGCCACGTAGTATATTGCACAGTGACATAGTATACAGCACAGAGCCACGTAGTATATTGCCCAGCCACGTAGTATATTGGCCAGCCACGTAGTATATTGCCCAGCTGCGTAGTATATTGCCCAGCCACGTATGTCACAGGTTAAAAAATAAAAAATAAACATATACTCACCTTCCGAGGGCCCCTTGTAGTTCGGTCACATGACCGTGACTTCATGGCAGGTCCTTCTCGCGCAGGCGCAGGACCTGTGATCACGTCGCGGTCACATGACCGTGACGTCATGGCAGGTCCTTCTCGCGCAGGCATGCAGGGCCTGTGTTGATGTCACGGTCACATGACCATGACATCATGGCAGGTCCTTCTCCCATACCATCCTTGGCACCGGAACCTGCCGCTTGCATGGAGCAGTTACCGGAGCATCGCGAAAGGTGAGTATATAATTTTTTTTTTTTTTTTAATTATTTTTAACATTAGATGTTTTTACTATTGATGCTGCATAGCTAGCATCAATAGTAAAAACTTGGTCACACAGAGTTAATAGCGGCAGTAACGGAGTGAGTTACCCGCGGCATAACGTGGTCCGTTACCGCTGGCATTAACCCTGTGTGAGCGGTAACTGCAGGGAGTATGGAGCGGGCGCCGGGCGCTCCCTGCAGGGGAGGGACTAATCGGACTGTGGCCGTCGCTGATTGGTCGTGGCAGCCATGACTGGCAGCTGGCGAGACCAATCAGCGCTTGGATTCCATGACAGACAGAGGCTGCGACCAATGAATATCCGTGACAGACAGAAGGGCAGACAGAAAGACGGAAGTGACCCTTAGACAATTATATAGTAGATATGCTGCTATGTCAACAGGGAGAGCTTATAACCTTGGGGAAAGTCCTTCTGTTCTTGTTTCTCTTGTATCTCAACAGAAGATGTGACAAATGAAATAAAGAAATATACAGTGGATAAAATTTACACACCCTTGTTAAAATGACAGGTTTGTCAAGAGAGGCCGTACTGGGCCCTCGGTCCTTGGGGGAGGCCGTCATGACAAGGAGACGTTGGAATATAGGAGCTGAGAGGGTTAGAAAGAGATTAAGGGGTTAATGGCACATGAAGTATGGTGAAGTGGTGGGGGAGGAGGGGCAGAGGCGGGATTAAGGAGACAATATAAAAAGGGGAAGCCATATTAGTGGGGCAACCATTTTAGGTACCCACCGGTTAAGTTACAAAGCTGCATGACACCTGGTGTTGCGATGGAGGTGGATGCCTTGCTCCAATGCTTAAGGGAAGCAGCGGGCACTGAAGGCACAGAATGGCTTCAGGCATCGATCAGTAGCCTGCTGCAGGGGTCGGCGGCGGGAGCTTCCCAGGCTCCAGTTGGCAGACGGCGCACCTAAGTCCAGATGCCCCCCCGGGTCCGGCACCAAATAAGGAGCCCCTCCAGGGACCCTCCGGTTAATGATGGAGGCCACAGGCCGGTGGTACCTCATCAGGGGGTCGGGAGGAATCCAACAAGGTGGCGGGGCCTGCATCAGGAGAGGAATCAGCCTCCCTTGCGTCCATGAGAACACAGCAGAGGATGTCAGGACCCAGGCCGGCGGACGCCTGCATGGCTGCAGGGCCCGCTCTGCAGAGAGGCTTGTGGGAATCACGGAGGTGGGGGCCTTATCGGGCAGCCCCTCAGTGTGGGGAGAACAGCAGGTGGCAGCCGGCCGGCTCAGGTAGCAACGCGTTACCTGCAGCAGCTCTGGATGGAATCCTGCAGTGTAGCTTTGGACCAACGGAGGGTTGGCACATATGTCCTATGTGGGATGCGGGCAGCAATCGGCTGCCTCTGTCGGCAATTCTGTGCACCCGACACTGGGGGGTCATCCCAAGGAGATCACAGTGTGACTGTAGTCACAGCCAGCACAGCAGCGGCTTCATGGGTCCTGTTATGATCTGGTGGCCTAGGAGCAGCATGAGACGGACTCTGGAGAAGGTGGTCCCTGTACTGACCGCAAACCCTGAACCTAGCAGCGTAACTAGAAGTAGCCGTGGGGGGTACCTAACACTCCCTAGACCCCTCGGCACAGCCTAAGATCTAACTTCCCCTAAAGACAGAAACAGGAAACCTATCTTGCCTCAGAGAAAATCCCCAAAGGATAGATAGCCCCCCACAAATATTGACTGTGAGAGGAGAGGGAAATAACATACGCAGACATGAAATCAGAATTTAGCATAGGAGGCCATACTAGCTAAAAAGAAAGAATAGAACAGAGTACTATGCGGTCAGTATTAAAACACTAGAAAATATCCACCACAGAAAATACAAAACACCACATCTGACTAAAGACATGGAGGGTATATCTGCATCTCCAGAGACACAGCTTGGCTGCAAAATATCCTTCACAGACAAAGCAGGACAAGACAAAAACATGAATATGCACAGAACTATAAGGTCCACAGCAGGTGGACAGCAAAAACAAAGCCAGGACTTATCTTTGTAGAAAAGCACAGCAAACAGGAGAGACCAGCAGGAAGTGAATCCTCCAAAAAACAATGGACAACTGGCAGGGACTAAAGAGTCCTGCAAAGCTATATACCCCAGTCAGTTTTGCAATTAGTAGATACACCTGTCCTATCCTGCAGTCCAGGCACAACTGCATTACCCTCTACAACCACCGGAGGGAGCCCAAAAGCTGAATTCACAACAGTACCCCCCCCCCCTTGAGGAGGGGTCACCAAACCCTCACCAGAGCCCCCAGGCCGATCAGGATGAGCCCGATGAAAGGTACGAACCAAATTAGTGGCATGGACATCAGAGGCAGAAACCCAAGAATTATCCTCCTGGCCATAACCCTTCCATTTGACAAGGTACTGAAGCTTCCGCCTCGAAAAACGAGAATCCAAAATCTTCTCAACAACATATTCCAACTCCCCATCGACCAACACAGGGGCCGGAGGATCAACAGAGGGAACAACGGGCTCCACATATTTCCGCAACAAAGATCTATGGAAGACATTATGAATAGCAAAAGAGGCCGGAAGCGCCAGGCGAAAGGACACTGGATTAATAATCTCAGAAATCCTATAAGGACCAATAAATCGAGGCTTAAACTTAGGGGAAGAAACCTTCATAGGAACATGACGGGAAGATGACCTAACCAGATCCCCAACCCGAAGCCGGGAACCAACATACCGACGACGGTTAGCAAAACATTGAGTCTCCTCCTGAGACAGCACCAAATTGTCCACCACATGAGCCCAAATCTGCTGCAACCTGTCGAGCACAGAATCCACACGAGGAAGGTTAGAAGGCTCAACTTGTCCACAAGAAAAACGAGGATGAAAACCAAAATTACAAAAAAAAGGCGAAACCAAAGTAGCCGAACTAGCCCGATTATTAAGGGCAAACTCGGCCAATGGCAAAAAAGCCACCCAATCATCCTGATCAGCAGACACAAAGCATCTCAAATAGGTCTCCAAGGTCTGATTAGTTCGCTCAGTCTGGCCATTTGTCCGAGGATGAAATGCAGAAGAAAAAGACAAATCAATGCCCAGCTTGGCACAAAAGGCCCGCCAAAACCTAGAAACAAACTGGGAACCTCTGTCGGACACAATATTCTCCAGAATACCATTCAAACGTACCATATGCTGAAAAAACAACGGAACCAAATCAGAAGAAGAAGGCAATTTAGGCAAAGGCACCAAATAAACCATCTTAGAAAATCGGTCACAGACAACCCAGATAACCGACATCCTTTGGGAAACAGGAAGATCGGAAATAAAATCCATAGAAATATGTGTCCAAGGTCTCTCGGGGACCGGAAATGGCAAAAGCAACCCACTAGCGCGGGAACAGCAAGGCTTAGCCCGCGCACAAATCCCACAGGACTGCACAAAAGAACGCACATCCCGCGACAAAGAAGGCCACCAAAAGGACCTACCAACCAAATCTCTGGTACCAAAAATCCCAGGATGGCCAGCCAACACAGAACAATGAACCTCAGAAATCACTTTACTAGTCCATCTATCAGGAACAAACAGTTTCCCCACTGGACAGCGGTCAGGTTTATTAGCCTGAAATTCCTAAAGAACCCGTCGTAAATCAGGGGAAATGGCAGAAAGGACCACCCCTTCCTTCAAAATGCCGACCGGCTCAAGAACCCCAGGGGAATCAGGAAAAAAACTCCTAGAGAGGGCATCCGCCTTAACATTCTTAGTACCAGGAATGTACGAGACCACAAAATCAAAACAGGAGAAAAACAGGGACCATCGAGCCTGTCTAGGATTCAGCCGTTTGGCAGACTCGAGGTAAATCAGATTCTTATGATCGGTCAGGACCACAATACGGTGCTTGGCCCCCTCAAGCCAATGTCGCCACTCCTCAAATGCCCACTTCATAGCCAACAACTCCCGATTGCCGACATCATAATTGCGTTCCGCAGGCGAAAACTTCAGAGAAAAGAAGGCACACGGTTTCATCAAGGAACCATCAGAATTCCTCTGAGACAAAACGGCCCCTGCCCCAATCTCAGACGCGTCAACCTCAACCTGAAATGGAAGAGAAACATCTGGCTGACGCAACACAGGGGCAGAAGTAAATCGGCGTTTAAGCTCCTGAAAGGCAGAAACAGCCGCAGAGGACCAATTCGTCACATCAGCGCCTTTCTTCGTCAAATCGGTCAGAGGTTTAACCACACTGGAGAAGTTGGCAATGAAACGACGATAAAAATTAGCAAAGCCCAAGAATTTCTGAAGGCTCTTCACAGATGTGGGCTGAATCCAATCATGAATGGCCTGAACCTTAACCGGATCCATTTCTATAGATGAGGGAGAAAAAATGAAACCCAAAAATGAAACCTTCTGCACTCCAAAGAGGCACTTTGACCCCTTCACAAATAAAGCATTATTATGGAGGATCTGAAATACCATCCTGACCTGTCTCACATGAGACTCCCAATCATTGGAAAAAATCAAAATATCATCCAAATATACAACCATGAATTTATCAAGATAACTCCGAAAGATATCATGCATGAAGGATTGGAACACAGATGGGTCATTAGAGAGTCCGAATGGCAAAAACTTCCCTCCCTTCTTCTGAGATGCAATTAACTCATTGTTGGCCAGTTGTACTGTTATGATCTGGTGGCCTAGGAGCAGCATGAGATGGACTCTGGAGAAGGTGGTCCCTGTACTGACCGCAAACCCTGAACCTAGCGGCGCAACTAGAAGTAGCCGTGGGGGGTACCTAACACTCCCTAGACCCCTCGGCACAGCCTAAGATCTAACTTCCCCTAAAGACAGAAACAGGAAACCTATCTTGCCTCAGAGAAAATTCCCAAAGGATAGATAGCCCCCCACAAATATTGACTGTGAGAGGAGAGGGAAATAACATACGCAGACATGAAATCAGAATTTAGCATAGGAGGCCATACTAGCTAAAAAGAAAGAATAGAACAGAGTACTATGCGGTCAGTATTAAAACACTAGAAAATATCCACCACAGAAAATACAAAACACCACATCTGACTAAAGACATGGAGGGTATATCTGCATCTCCAGAGACACAGCTTGGCTGCAAAAAATCCTTCACAGACAAAGCAGGACAAGACAAAAACATGAATATGCACAGAACTATAAGGTCCACAGCAGGTGGACAGCAAAAACAAAGCCAGGACTTATCTTTGTAGAAAAGCACAGCAAACAGGAGAGACCAGCAGGAAGTGAATCCTCCAAAAAACAATGGACAACTGGCAGGGACTAAAGAGTCCTGCAAAGCTATATACCCCAGTCAGTTTTGCAATTAGTAGATACACCTGTCCAATCCTGCAGTCCAGGCACAACTGCATTACCCTCTACAACCACCGGAGGGAGCCCAAAAGCTGAATTCACAACAGGGTCCCTGGTCAGGCAGCCACAGCATCAGCTGAGGGGATTCAGCAGCCTGGCATACAGGGAGACCCTGGAGCCATGGAAACAGCGGAGAATAGATCCAGGATTGGAACAGGACAACTTCATCGGGAGTCTGGATCTACGACTGGAGGGTTCACAGCACCCAGGCAGCCAGGTGAGAGCGATTGTGTTCTTCCTTTTAATCCCTGCTTAGCTTCTTCTGAGTGTAGGGGTTTGGAGCATTTTCTGGGGGAATAAGCGGGGGCATGGGTTTAATATTGCATGGTCTTAGGGTTTAGCCATGTTTTTGGGGTCTGGGGTGTTCAAGGGGAAGTGTCTCTGTCAGCCGCGTGGTTAGGGGATTCTAGTTTGCTTATGGGTGCCAGGGGCTCATTTGGAACCAGGGGAAGTTCGAGTAATTTAGTTATTAGTACTGGTGGTTGTCCTCCCTCTTTAGTGGGTGGGGGTCTACTACGGTTATGGATGACTCGGCTAGTACTGGCCAGAGTGTGGGGACTGGTGGCGAAAAAGAGAAGGAAGATGCGGTACGTTTTGACGACATAGCAAATGTGGAGGTTTATGTGTGCTTTGAGGGACCATTGGAGGCTCATTTGAAGCAAGAGGTGAGAGAAAAAATATGGAAAGAGGACCTTATGGAAATATATTCTTTGTTGCTATTAGAGCGTTTTAATCTTGATAGGGTTAGGAGGGAGAATTCTAAGAAGGAGGATGAGGTGAGGAGGAGATACCAATTACTCCCTAGAACTTTCTCTAATTGGTTGCAAGCGTTCGCCATTCTGGCTAACGTAAATGGGGAGAAGGCCCCTGAAAATTGTTCAGGTCTTTTTTGTTATATGGATGCCATAGGCGAGGCTTATCGGGTTTATGGTTGTCAGGGTTGCTTGAGATAAGATTAACAGTTTCGTCAGCGGAAGGTGGTTCGGCCCAGTATTAGGTGGGACCATAAGGTTATAGCCTTGTGAATGAGGGTGATGGTTCCGTCTAGGGTAGGTCAGGGTGGTTAGCCTTTTCAAGGGGCCACTGGGGGTTCGGGACAATCAGGGCACTCAGTGGCTATGCAGAAAGGACTGTGCTTTGCATTCAATGAAGGAAACTGTAGGCTTGGGGGAAAATGTAAATTAAAATATGAATGTTCAGTATGTGGGGGTACACACGGGCTGCAAAATGATTCAGAGGGGGTAAGCAGAAGGGAGGAGATACAATTGAGTAAAGGGGAGACGCTGGTGCGGCTGGGCGAGATGGAGGTATATCTAAATAGGTATCCTGACGTAGCGGCGGCGGTTTTATTGAAGGACGGGTTTAAGGAGGTTTTTAGAATTCCGTTTGTTGAACAAGAAGTTAGGTTGTCGAAAAATAATTTAAAGTCGGCATTGCAGTTTCCAGATGTGGTTTCAAATAGGTTGCAAAAAGAGGTCACCTTGGGTAGGATGGCTGGTCCGTTTGCAGTGGCTCCCCTCAGTAATTTGAGGGTATCACCACTTGGTATAGTTCCGAAAAAAAGAGCCCAATAAGTTCAGACTTATTCATCACTTATCGTTTCCAAAAGGGTCGTCAGTAAACGATGGGATCGACCCCCAGTTGTGTTCGGTCTTGTATACGTAGTTTGATACAGCCATGGATTGGGTAAGGTTATGCGGAAAAGGGGCATTGCTAAAAAAAAAGGGGTGTTTTTGGGATGGGTTTTTTTGTGGATCGTTGTCTCCCTATGGGTTGTTCTCGATCGTGTGCTTATTTTGAAACCTATAGTACATTTTTGGAGTGGGTAGTTTAGGATGTGTCTGGTTTGAATTCTTGCATTCATTATCTTGATGACTTCTTGTTTATTGGTCCGGCTCAGGCAGCTGATTGTTCACTCTAACTGCATACAATGGAGAGAATGGCAAAAAGGTTTGGGATTCCGTTAGCGGCTGATAAAACAGTTGGGCCGGTTGTTTCGTTGAGTTTTTTAGAAATTGAGATTGACACGATGGTGATGGAGTGTAGATTGCCTGAAGAAAAGTTGATGGCTTTAAAGGAAGAGGTGGAAAAAGCGTCGAGTTCAAGTTAATTGACTCTGAGGCAGTTGCAGTCTTTGTTAAGCAAGCTGAATTTTGCTTGCAGGATTTTGCCGATGGGGTGTGCTTTTTGTCGGCGATTATCTTTGGCGACGGCGGGGGTAAAATCCCCTGTGCATTTTAGCAGACTTAAAAAAGAGATGAGGGAAGATTCCTTGAAGAGTACAACGGTCATTCCATTTGGATTCAGCCTGTCATGGATGCTGACTGACATTCTGGGTTTTTTCATCAGCGTGGATGAAAAGCGCGGTTTTGGACTTTACTTTCAAGGTAAATGGATGGTGGCGAATTGGCCTCCGGCATGGCTTGATTTGGGTCTATTGGCAAACTGCATTTTACTTCAGTTGTTTCCCAGAGTCATAGCATTGTTGCAGTGGGGGGAAATGGTACAGAACAGAAAGATTAGTTTCCTTTGCGAGCATACAGGTGTGGTTATGGCCATAAATACGTTATCCGCTGCAACGCCGACAGTTGTAAAAAAAATCTGCAGCACTTGGTGTTTTTGTGGTTGAAATCTAATTTATGGATTGTAGCGGATGTTGGGGTTGGTACGTTTAATCCTGTTGCTGATGCTCTTTTTCATTCACAGTGGGATCGGGCTCTGGAGTTGGATTCGTGGGGCATGGAGTCTCCAGCGGAATTATGGAAACTGCCCTGCAGGCCGTAAGGTAACTGTTTTCTAGATCACTGTCGGACATGTCTTGGAAGCAGTATGGCCAAGCTTGGAGCATGTGGGAGGTTTGGAGGGCATCCTTAAGTGTGGATATGGAAGATGAGAGTAAATTATTGCTGCTAGTAGGTCATGACTGGGAATCTTCTTGGTCTGTGTTGAAGCTGAATAAGTTTTTAGTGGATTTAACATTTGGTTTTAAGGTTAGAGGTGTTAGAGAAGAAACCAAATCATTTTTTGTGTGGCAAATGGTTAGGGGCTTGAGGAGGGGGCGGAAGTCAACGGACAGTAGGCGGCCAGTTTCATACGAAGTATTATTTGTTATTGGTAGGCAATTATCAGGTATATCTTCTACCGCATGGGTGGTGGATTTGTTTAGCGCAGCTTTTGCTTTGGCGTTCTTCAGGGCTTTTCATTTAGGGGAGCTAAGTAGTCCATCAAGGTTTAAAAGCAGAGGGAAGATGTGGACGTTTATGTCAATAGAGTTGTGGTGTTCCTTCGCGCCTCTAAAACAGAGGTGCGAAGGTAGAGTGGTGTTATTTGGGGTTCATGGTTCTCTTTTATGTCCGGTAGTTTGCGTGAGTAACTTCATGAAGCATGGTGGGGTATTAAGGGAACCCTTATTGGTACATGAAGACAGCTCCTTTCTGTCTAATTTCCAGTTTATCGCTGTATTCAGGCGTTGTTTGGAGTCTGGGGGCATTTCAGCTGCAGATTATAGCGGTCACTCGTTCAGGATTGGGACAGCGACACAAGCTGCTAGAATGGGCTTGGGCGAGGAGTTTGTGAAGAGGATTGGATGTTGGGAATCAGAGAGATTTCGGTCATATGTTCGCCCAAATTTGCTTTGAAATTCAACGGTTCTGTTTTTTCCAATTTTCGGTCTTAAATAGGCTTTTCTTTTTCTATAGCAGAGCATCATCAACGGTTAATTTGGATAAGGGGAATCGGCAACCCTGTGGTGGATTGGTAAAAGAGGAATGGTATTGGGACAATTCCTGCCTGAATTTCATTGTTTTGTTCGATTGGATCGGGTTCCTGATATAGTTGTTATACACTTACGGGGGAACGATCTAGGTAAGAGGCCTTGTAGAGAGTTATTAAGCTCGATATGTTGAGGCTATGGGCGATGTTTCCAAAAGTTGTGGTGATTTGTGATATTGTTCCTCAGAAGGTCTGGCGAGGAGCGAGATGGGTGATAGGGGTTAATAAAACAAGGATTAAAGTGAATTAGGCTGTTTCTTGTTTTATGGAGAGGAATGGGGCAGTGGTCGTACATCTTGTGGATTTGGAATCGGGTGAGGGAGGTTTTTGGAGAGCGGATGGTGTTCACTTGAATGCGGTAGGCACGGACATTTGGTGCCTGGCCATACAAGATGGCACCAAAGAGGACAGCTTTAAAAGTATGGAGGGACATAAATGTTTGAGGGGTCAGAACATTTATGTTGGTGGCATAGGGGGGAAGGTCCTCGAAGTTGGTGGAAATGAAAATGGTAGATTTGTGGGGGTGGGGGATCTCACGAGGTCCTGGACTTCCCTGTGTGAATTTGGATGGATGGGGTCTGTACAATCCTGTGTAAGGGTTAATCAAGAGACCCGTCAATGGGTCAGTGGTTTGGTCTGGTTGGTTGTTATCTGTCCTCGAGCAGGTGTATGGTAGCTGGGGGTTAGACTTAACCTGGGGCCATGGTGGGTTTTTGGGATATTTGTGGTATATGTGTTTTAGGACTTTGAAGACCATCCCTTTCAGGGCTTTATTGTTAAAATGTTTTATTAAATGCTAATAAAAGGCTGCTGTGGCCATTTAATCCAATTTATGTTGTAGTGTTTTATTTGGGGATGGTCACTATAACAAGTATTTTGGGGGTTGTGTGCGGGGAAGGGTTAAAAAAGAATATCATCTGAAGCTACCATGAGTCACGGATACCCTCTGTCATGTAAAAAGTTCTTTCAAAATGCTGTAGATAAGCCCCTGATGCTGGTGGGCTTAGCTCACCTTCGATTTTGGGGGTGACAGGTTCCCTTTAATAAGTGGGATTTCTTACCTTATAAATTGGGTTGGGACCATCAGTTGTGTTGTGCAGAAGTCTGGTGGATACACAGCTAATAGTCCTACTGAGTAGACTGTTAGAATTTGTATTATGGCAAGAAAAAAGCAGCTAAGTAAAGAAAAACGAGTGGCCATCATTACTTTAAGAAATGAAGGTCAGTCAGTCCGAAAAATTGGGAAAACTTTAAAAGTGTCACCAAGTGCAGTGGCAAAAACCATCAAGCGCTACAAAGAAACTGGCTCACATGAGGAACGCCCCAGGAAAGGAAGACAAAGAGTCACTTCTGCTTCTGAGGATAAGTTTATCCGAGTCACCAGCCTCAGAAATCGCAGGTTAACAGCAGCTTAGATTAGAGACCAGATCAATGCCACACAGAGTTCTAGCAGCAGACACATCTCTACAACAACTGTTAAGAGGAGACTTTGTGCAGCAGGCCTTCATGGTAAAATAGTTGCTAGGAAACCACTGCTAAGGACAGGCAACAAGCAGAAGAGACTTGTTTGGGCTAAAGAACATTAGACCAGTGGAAATCTGTGCTTTGGTCTGAGTAGTCCAAATTTGAGATTTTTGGTTCCAACCAACCGTGTCTTCGTGTGACGCAGAAAAGGTGAACGGATGGACTCTACATGCCTGGCTCCCACCGTGAAGCATGGAGGAGGGGGTGTGATGGTGTGGGGGTGCTTTGCTGGTGACACTGTTGGGGATTTATTCAAAATTGAAGGCATACTGAACCAGCATGGCTACCACAGCATCTTGCAGAGGCATGCTATTCGATCCGGTTTGCGTTTAGTTGGACCATCATTTATTTTTCAACAGGACAATGACCCCAAACACACCTCCAGGCTGTGTAAGTGCTATTTGACCAAGAAGGAGAGTGATGGGGTGGGACACCAGATGACCTAGCCTCCACAGTCACCAGACCTGAACCCAATCGAGATGGTTTGGGGTGAGCTGGACTGTAGAGTGAAGGCAAAAGGGCCAACAAGTGCTAAGCATCTCTGGAAACTCTTTCAAGATTGTTAGAAGACCATTCAGGGTGACTACTTTACTTAGTTGTTTTTTTCTTGCCATAATACATATTCTAACAGTCTATTCAGTTGGACTATCAGCTGTGTATCCACCAGACTTCTGCACAACACAACTGATGGTCCCAGCCCCATTTATAAGGCAAGAAATCCTACTTATTAAACCTGACAGGGCACACCTGTGAATTGAAAATCATTTCCAGTGACTACCTCTTGAAGCTCATCAAGAGAATGCCAAGAGTGTGCAAAGTAGTCATCAAAGCAAAAGGTGGCTACTTTGAAGAACCTTGAATATAAGACATATTTTCAGTTGTTTCACAGTTTTTTGTTAGGTCAATTCATAGTTTTGATGCCTTCAGTGTGAATGTACAATTTTCATAGTCATGAAAATACAGAAAAATCTTTAAATGAGAAGGTGTGTCCAAACTTTCGGTCTGTACTGTACATAACACAGATCTATGTTTTGGATGTTTGTCTTGTCTCTACAATTGTCAGCTCAGCATTGCTACCCAAAATGCATTAATTGGCAAATCATTTTAGAAAGATCACAAAGTGTTTCCTTCAATGAAAAAATTAACTTGCTAACTTTGAGATGCCTTCAAGTTGTTTATGCCTCAAAGTACCTAGCCAGACCATTATACCACTGTACAATCTACTCCAAAGCACAATGATACTGGAACGATCATGAATATCTTCTGACTGCCAGTTATGCATTGTCAGTCAGACGTGGCATTTTTATTCTCTAATTCTAGATATGTACTAGTAAGACCATGGACATGTCTCAGGTCTACCTTGAAACGCTGAACTAGAAGAAGCCATTGCAGTGGTATTCATATGTACTCACTGAACTGCTTGTGGCTCATTTATAAAATGTTGTCATTCATTTGTTGCATTGAAGCGAACAGGGCAGTGCAAGTTCATCCAACTAATTAAACCTCCAGACAGTGTCTAGCCACATTTGTATTGAAAAGTATTGACAAGGATTTGGAGCAAAGCGTGGGAGTAAGGCACATTTGAGAATGAGCACATTGTCTGGACAGTAACATATGCATTCTTAAACTAAATCTTACCCGAAATGGTAATCAGGTTCTTGGCTAGTTCCCGGAAAGAACAGCCAGGGGCAAGGCTCATCAGAAATACTTATCAACAACACTGCTGGGTTATTCTTCAAATATAACTCTCTGATAGCTGAGTGTCACTGGACATCAGCAGCATTGGCAGGGCAGATAGAGGCATGTGCCTGGTGACTGAGAGTCAGTCGTATGATTTTACCAGTCCATGGGTTCTCGGGTCAATTAAGTCTTAAAATGCTTAGCTGTTTTTCCCATGTTTAATTGTCAAGTGTCAGGATTGACCTTATATCATGCAGGCTTCATTAACTTCACTCTAGGCTTTAGCCAAAAATCCTGTCAATCCTATAATGCAAGTAACAGTTGTCCACACTATAGAATTGCTTATCATTTCAGTTATTTTTACAAGGTTACACAGAAGATGGATACTTAGATAAATGGAAAAAAAATCCTGAGACTAACCACATTTTCCCCTTTTTTTAATTAAGTACTTTTTATTAAGGCATATATAAAAAATGTAATACAGTCTGACACACACTTCAGACGGATACCAAAATTACAAAGCAGATTAATACATTTTCATTTAACATGAACTAGCCCCTTAAACCAGTACCTCACCGCCCTCAAAGCACCACACCTCCCCCCCAAGCCCCATCCCAATATCCTTTATCCTGGTACATCTCCTCTTGATAAATTTATACACCACTTTACAAAAGCTCATCCACACAAGTACAATTTCTGCAGAGGTAATTAGTAGAGATGAGCGGTGTTCAAGTCGAACTGTTCGCAAATTTCAAATTTGAGCTGGGCGGTGTTTGAGTCGTTCGACGAACCAGAACAATTTGCTTAAAATTCGGCTGTTCGAGTTTCTGTTCGATAAATGTTCGTTCACCAAAAGCCTAGCTTGATTTGCACATTAAAACTGTTTATCATTGTTAATAGACTGTTTCAGTGTATAGTGGGCGGGGGATAGATCTGTGCTGAAATAACACAGTCTCTCAGCCTATCAGCAGTGCACTCACAGCAATGTGCATGTGATGCACACAAGCAAGGGCATGTGTCATTGGCTGTGTATGTCACATGTCCTTGCCCTATAAGAACCAGCCATTTTCCCCGTCGCCACCATTTCCTCACTGCTGCAGCTTAGTGTTAGACGGCACCGCTGCTGCTGGGAGCTATACAGACTAATAGTGTTTTTTCGGAGCGAATTGTCAGAATGATAGGTTTAGGGAGTCGGGACTAGTTGTAATATCAGCCCTTTTCAGGGTAGGTTACAGCAGTTCATAGCACTGATTGCCAGGCAGATCTGTGCCAGTGCTGTGCAAGTGTTTGTCACAGCATTTGGTGTAATCTAGCTCAGCCAATCCTTTTGGGCTAGTAGCATTGTCTGATAGTCATCTGAGTAGCCCGCCTGTGAAGCTAGCGACGCCGCCTCTGTATCTCAATTTTCATCTAGTCCGGTTGATAGTTTAGGGCCTAGGAGCAGTGTTTGCACGTTAGCAGAGTAGCCTGCCTGTGAAACATACTTTACCGCCTATGTATCTCAATTTTCACAGCATCTAATCCAGTTGATAGTTTAGAGCCTAGGAGCAGTGTCTGCACGTCAGAAGAGTAGCCTGCCTGTGAAACAAACTATACCGCCTGTGTATCTCAATTTTCACTGCATCTAATTTGGTTGATAGTTTAGGACCTAGGAGCACCCCCAGAAGAAGGCTGATTGCCGAAACGTGCGTAGGGGCAGGTGTCGGCACCCACCGGAGGTATCTACTTGCACATCGATATAGGTAACTGCTCTTGGAGGTCTTCTATGTTTAGCGATTTTTTCTGTACCAGACTTATAGACCTACCATGTGCACCATAGTGGTCTATTTAGATTTTGTGTAGTGCCTCTTTATTTAGTATGGTGGGTCCCTGCGCCGTTTCTTGGTTTCCCACTCTTTGATACCTACCAGGTTTAGTATTTTGTTGTTTTTTTATGTTATTGTGTTTTTGTGTTTTTTCTAATAAAATTTGTATTTTTTATATTTTGTTCTTGTGAACATTTTTCTTATCGGATTTTCATGTTTCTCTGTACTGAACAGTTATTGTGTCCATCTAATGGGTAAAATAGGTTTAGAATTTGGTCATTACCTTGGTATAATTAGATCTTTATCTGGTATGTGTATACCCCTATTTCTATTGACCCGACTCTTTCTGTTTTCACTAAACTGCCTGTGTATCTCAATTTTCACTGCATCTAATCCAGTTGATAGTTTAGGGCCTAGGAGCAGTGTCTGCACGTCAGCAGAGTAGCCCGCCTGTGAAACTAACTATAACGCCTGTGTATCTCAATTTTCACTGCATCTAATCTAGTTATTAGTTTGGGGCCTAGTACCACAGTTTGGCCACTCAGTTCTGCTCGGTTTTCATCCATCGGTTGTTGTGCCAACAAGTACAGATACAGAGTTGCCAATTAGTTAAGCACTAAAATGAGGGGCAAAAGGCCTGCTGCTGGTGCAAAGGGGAATAGGCGTGTTGGAAAGGGAAAATAAAGGTTGTATCCGTGGGGTAGGTGGTCAAGCAACAGTGACAGCTGCAGAAGAAAGACCATCTTCCAGCCAAAGTAAGATGTCTACTTCTTTTCGTGGACAATCTGATATGATCCCTTTCTTACGACCATCGCTACAAGCATCGCCAAAAATTCCAGATGAGGCGCAAAAACAGCAGGTGCTTGAACGGATATCAAGTGCTCGTTCAAGTGGGCTCTCTTCCATGTCAACTTCAACATCACAACTACTCCAGTCCTCAGAGTTGTCACCCCAATCGCACTTGCTTCCTCACAGCTCCCAAGTCTCCAGCTGCCCGTCTGAGCATGGGGTAACACACATTGTTAAGTCTGTAGAGCTGTTTACGCATACTGTAGCCTGGGAATCAGAGGTCTGCTCCAGAGCTTCTGTGAATCCAGACGAGAAAATGATCTGCACTGATGCCCAGAATCTTTGTGAGTCGGATCCAGGCCCAGATGAAGAAGGTTCTGAGCATAATGTAGACCCTCGTTCCCAAACTGTTACTCCTGTTGGTTGAGACAATAAAGAAGATGATGATGAGACTGAGATACCTGATTGGAACGAAAACTTGACTTTTCGGTCTGGGCAGGAAGAGGTTGGCTCTGAGGACGACAGGCGTGAAAACACACAGGATGATGATGACGAGTTTGTAGACCCCACTTACTGTCAATCCCCAGTCTGCCAGTCCATGAGGTCAGCAGAGGAGGTGGAGGAGGATGCTAGTGACGAGTCTGATGATGAGGTAACGCTGCGCCTTCCTGGACAGAGACAGAGTACTGGAAGCACATCAACAACTGCATCCTCAACCCCAACTGTGCCTCAGACCAGAAGTCGTGGTGGCTCTTCAGGTCGTACGGGCTCTAAGCCTTGCATAGCCTGGCCATTTTTGACATCGCAAAGGATGACTCAACTCATGTTGTCTGTAAGATTTGTCAACAAAATCTCAGTAAAGGCCAAAAAATCACTAGCTTGAGTACTTCATGCATGAACCGTCACATGGATATGAGGCATAAGTTGTAGTGGGAAGCTCACTGTGCTACAATGCGGCCTATTGGGCCGGGTCAACCACCTTCTGCCCCATCGAGTGCATCCGCGTCCTCTTCATCCTCTGTGACTGTGGGGACTGCAGTCGCACATGGTTTTGGATGCAAACCTTCCACCTCTTTACCCGCAACAGCCAGTGTGATTGACATGTCGTCAGGACATTTGCACGTAGAAACACCTGCTGGTGTTGAGTGCTCTCCGACATCGACACCACATTTTGATCAAGGCAATATAATATCTCCACCTGCACCTTCCTCACAGACCAGCAGTTTGCCGGGGACACCCTACTCAACTCTGTCTAAGCACGGCAGCCAGCACTCAGTCCCTCAGATGTGGACAAGTAAAAGACCATTTCCTCCTAGCCATGACAAAGCTAAGAGGTTGAATTTCTCCATCTGCAAGCTGTTGGCTACAGAAATGCTGCCTTTCTGCCTGGTGGACACAGAGGATTTTCGAGACCTTATGTCCGTCGCAGTGCCCCAGTACCAAATTCCCAGTCGCCACTACTTCTCAAAGAAAGCTGTGCCTGCGCTACACCAGCATATCGCACACAACATCACCGCTTCCTTCAGAAACTCTGTGTGTGACAGGGTGCATTTCACCACAGACACTTGGATGAGTAGACATGGACAGGGGCGTTACATGTCGGCGACTGGGCACTGGGTAACTATGGCGACATCAGGAGAAGGGGCTGTTGTCCGAGTCTTGACGTCCCCACGAGTTGCTCGTCGATCCTCTGTATCTAGAAGTTCCTCCACTGCTTCTGCCTCCTCAACCTCCTCTCAGTCCTCCACCTGCACCCAAAGCCTGTCTGGTAATGCCACCTGCGTTGTAACTGGGCAGAAGGAGTCCTGCACACCTCCTCACTATGCTGTCACCAGGGCTCAACGGCATCAGGCAGTGTTAACATTGAAATGTCTGGGAAATGTGAGTCACACAGCTGAGGAGTTGTGGTCAGCTCTGGAGACCAAGTTCCATCAATGGTTGTCTCCGCTCAACCTGCAGCCAGGGAAGGCTGTGTGCGACAATACTGCAAACCTGGGTGCGGCCGTTCGCCGGGGCAATGTCACACACGTGCCTTGTATGGCTCACGTTTTGAACCTGGTTGTCCAGCAATTTTTATCCCACTATCCCGGACTAGATGGGCTTCTGCAGAGGGCACGGTCGCTGTGTGCTCACTTCCGCCATTCGCATCCCACAGCTCGACGATTTGCATCTCTACAGAAGTCGTTGGGCCTGCCAGTTCACCGTCTGAAATGCGATGTGCCCACACGGTGGAATTCAACTCTGCACATGTTGCAGCAACTATGGCAGCACCGACGAGCCCTTGTGCAATACGTTATGACGTATAGCCTGGGCCAATGAGATCAAGAGGTGGGGCAAATCACGCTGCAGGAGTGGTCTCAGATCAGGGACCTATGCACCCTTCTGCACAGTTTTGAAATAGCAACGAAGATGTTTAGTGCTGACGATGCCATTATCAGCATGACCATTCCGGTGATTTACATGCTGGAGCACACCTTACACAGTGTTCGGAGTCAGGTGGTGGAACAAGAGGAGGAGGAGGAGGAACAGGAGGAGTCGTATGCGGAAGGGATCATATCTCCAAGGTCAAGAAGGTTGGCAGCACCTATGCGCCTGGCATTGGAGGCTGGGGGAGAGGGTTTACCGAGGGCATATGGTAGCAGCCAAACTGTTGAGGAAGGTGCAGGAGGTGAGGAAGAAGTGGAGGACGAACTGGCGCTGGGCATGGAAGACTCATCAGATGAGGGAGACCTTGATCAAATTTCTGTTGTGCGAGGTTGGGAGGAGAGGGCAGACGAAGGAAGCATGATTCTTACCTCGCCACCACCAAGACAACAAGGACTTGGTCCTCCTGGATGCGCAAGACACATGAGTGCCTTCTTGCTGCACTACCTGCAACATGACCCTTGGATTGTCAGAATCCGAAGTAATGCCGACTACTGGGTTGCCACACTCTTAGATCCACGGTACAAAAGCAAATTTGGCGAAATAATTCCTTCCATAGAAAGGGATTCACGCATGCAGGAGTATCAGCAGAGACTGTTACAGAATCTAACATCTGCTTTTCCACAAAACACTAGTGGTGCACAAAGTGAATCTCTGAGTTCTAACTTGCCAACCGTGGGTCTATCAAGTCATCACTCAAACCGTAACAGTAACATCGTATCTGGTGGTAACAGCAATTTTTTCCAATCGTTTCAAGATTTTTTAGACCATCCTTTGCAAGGCCACAGGAGACAAGAAGTCTGACGCACAGCCAATGCCTAGAGAGGATGGTACAAGAGTATCTCCAAGTTAACATCGATGCCATGACTGTGGAACTGGGCCCTTGCACATTTTGGCTTCCAATCTTGAAAAATGGCCTGAGCTCGCCACTCACGCCTTGGAGATCTTGTCGTGCCCCGCAGCCAGCGATCTCTCTGAACGTGTGTTCAGCGCTGCTGATGGTGTGCTGACAGATAAGCGCACGCGGCTGTCCAGTGACAATGTAGACAGACTAACGTTCATCAAGATGAACAAATCCTGGATCTGCAAGGACTTTTCTACCCCTGTGTCATCTTGGGGAGACTAAAAGCTTGATGATTTTTGAAAATTACCTCACCAACTATTTTAAAAAAAAAAGTTTATTTAGTCCCCTTGCTGAGCTTTACATGACGTTGCCATCGTCAATTCCAGGTGGATGGGGTCGTCTGCAGAGTTGTTTACTCATACTATGGCCTGGGATTCAGAGGTCTGCTCCAAAGCTTCAGTGTCTGCTAGTCAGCAGAGTAGCCCAGCCTCCCACCGCCTGCTTACCTAAGTACTATTTTTAACGGCATCTGGCCCAGGAAATCCTTTTGGGCCTAGTAGAATTTAGTGCTACTCAGCAGCGTACCCCACCCATGAAGCAAGCTACACCGCCTGTTTACCTAAGTACTATTTTGTAACGGCATCTAGCCCAGGAAATCCTTTTCGGCCTAGTAGAATTTGGTGCAACTCAGCAGCATACCCCACCCATGAAGCAAGCTACACCACCTGTTTACCCAACTACTATTTTGTACCGGCATCTAGCCCAGGAAATCCTTTTGGGCCTAGTAGAATTTAGTGCTACTCAGCAGCGTACTCCACCCATGAAGCAAGCTACACCGCCTGTTTACCTAACTACTATTTTGTAACAGCATCTAGCCCAGGAAATCCTTTTGGGCCTAGTAGAATTTGGTGCAAGTCAGCAGCGTACCCCACCCATGAAGCAAGCTACACCGCCTGTTTACCTAAGTACTATTTTGTAACGGCATCTAGCCCAGGAAATCCTTTTGGGCCTAGTAGAATTTGGTGCAACTCAGCGGCTTACCCCACCCATGAAGCAAGCTACACCACCTGTTGATCTAATTACTAATTTTTAACTGCATCTAGCCCAGGAAATTGTTTTGTACCTAATAGCATTTTGTGCCACTCAGCAGAGTACCCCACCCATGAAGCAAGCTACACCGCCTGTTTACCTAAGTACTATTTTGTAACGGCATCTAGCCCAGGAAATCCTTTTGGGCCTAGTAGAATTTGGTGCAACTCATCAGCGTACCCCACCCATGAAGCAAGCTACACCGCCTGTTTACCTAACTACTATTTTGTAACGGCATCTAGCCCAGGAAATCCTTTTGGGCCTATTATAATTTAGTGCTACTTAGCAGAGTACCCCACCCATGAAGCAAGCTACACCGCCTTCTTTCTCAATCAACCCTCGGCTCTGGGGTGTCCACTCTCCCTCCAGCTCTCTCCTTCTCACAGGTGGACTACCGCGTGTTTTCACATTGTGGCGAATCTTTTGGGCCCAGGCATAAGAAGTCATCGAGGTAATGGATAATATGTGCCGCCTTACAAACGTCCATGATGACACATTCGAGGAAGCAACTAAACGCCTCAAATAGTGAGCAGGATATGGATCACTCCATGGGCAAACAGCGATCTATGTAGTATGCTCCTTCACAGAATCAGCCCAATGGGAGGACACTATTCGGAGGCACAGGTAGTAACCAGAACGCCCCCTCAATGTCTGTTTTGGCCATTAGGGTGCCCCTTACCAACTTCTTGACCCGCCTGATTGCCTCGTCAAAGGAGGTACAGTACATAGTACTGTACTTGGTTCAGCGTCGATGTTGTCGTTTACTGACCTGCCCCTTGGATATGACAAATGGTGGATTAGTCTGAATGTATTGGGTTCATTTTTTGGCACAACTCCCAACGGGGGTACCACTACGTCTTCTAAGGAAAGTGTTCTGAATGGACCTGCCGCCATTCTACCTAAAGATATTTATTTGATTTTTTTTTTCAAGACGTCTGGGTGTTAGTATAGTGAGTTTAGATTTTTACTCCAGCCTTCCTTGATTTTAGAAGGGCATGACATGCCTATATCTGTGTCTCCTCCTTTTACGCCTCCAACTCTTTTCTTTTCGCATGACTATATGTAGTTGTGACTCTTCCATGTGTTTGTTGTGTCTTCTGAGCAGTTTGTCAGCTTTTGGACACCTTTTAAGGTGTTTTCTATGTGTTTTCTATGTGTTTTCTATGTGTTTGTATGTGTTTGTGTTTGCCTGCCATTGGTTTCAATGGGGTTCGACGGTGTTCGTCGAACGTTCGACGAACAGTTCGTCGAACATGTCCCTGTTCGACGAACCGAACCCGAACACTAGGGAGGTGGCTCAATACTAGTAATTAGCCGACTCCCAACCTACTCTGCAATAGCTCAACAGACGCCACACCTGGACAATCCATCCATCCACCCCACACATTTTTAAAATTTAGTATGTTGACCTCTCTTAACGTATGTATTCCTTTCCATGAGGACAATGAAGTTTGTTTTATTCAAAAACTCTTTCCTGACTGGTGGTTTTTCATCTAACAAATGCATCGGAACTGAGAGTGAGTATAGGTGTTATTATTTTACTGGGTGAAACATAGGGATTCAGAAGGGGTTTGTCCAAGTAGTGGACAACCCCTTTAACACAGATAAAGGGACTAATTAAAAATCAACATCAACTAATCACTTGTAAAGACGTAATCCAATAACAAAGAAATCACAAAAGTTACCTAAATAATACATGAATAACTCTGAGCCACAATAAATGGATCTACCGTATATACTCGAGTATAAGCCGAGATTTTCAGCCCATTTTTGGGGGCTGAAAGTCCCCCTCTCGGCTTATACTCGAGTCATACCCAGGAGTCAGCAGGGGAAGGGGAGCGGGGGCTGTCTAGTTATACTTACCTGCTCCGGCGCGGTCCCTGCAGTCCCTGCTTCTCCCAGCGCTGCATCTTCTTCCTGAATTGAGCGGTCACATGGTACCGCTCATTACAGTCATGAATATGCGGCTCCACCTCCCATAGAGGTGGAGCCGCATATTCATGACTGAAAATGAGCGGTAACTCTGACCGCCCAATACAGGAAGAAGATGCAGCGCTGGGAGAAGCAGGGACTGCAGGGACCGCGCCGGGAGCAGGTAAGTATACGGGGAGGGGAGCGCTGCGCGATATTTACCTGCTCCTCGCTCCGGTGCGGCTCTGTCTCCAGCGTCCTCTGGCTGTGACGCTCGGGTCAGAGGGCGCAGTGACGTAGTCAGTGCGCGCCCTCTGCTGAGCGTCAGTGCTGGAGATGGAGCCGCACGAGGAGCAGGTAAATATTGAAAGCGCCGGCGTCCTGAGCAAGAGAGGTGAGTATGTGATTTTTTTTTTATTGCAGCAGCAGCATTATATATTGCACAGCTTTATATGGAGCATCTATGGGGCCATAATGAACGGTGCAGAGCATTCTGTATGGCACAGCTTTATAAGGAGCATCTATGGGGCCATAATGAACGGTGCAGAGCATTATATATGGCACAGCTTTATATGGAGCATCTATGGGGCCATAATGAACAGTGCAGAGCATTCTATATGGCAGAGCTTTATGTGGAGCATCTATGGGGCCATAATGAACGGTGCAGAGCATTATATATGGCACAGCTTTATGTGGAGCATCTATGGGGCCATAATGAACGGTGCAGAGCATTATATATGGCGCAGCTTTAAGTGGAGCATCTATGGGGCCATAATGAACGGTGCAGAGCATTATATATGGCGCAGCTTTAAGTGGAGCATCTATGGGGCCATAATGAATGGTGCAGAGCATTCTATATAGCACAGCTTTATATGGAGCATCTATGGGGCCATACTGAACGGTGCAGAGCATTCTATATGGCACAGTTTTATATGGAGCATCTATGGGGCCATAGTGAATGGTGCAGAGCATTCTATATGGCACAGTTTTATATTTAGCATCTATGGGCCATAATGAACGGTGCAGAGCATTATATGGGGCACAGCTTTATATGGAGCATCTTTGGGGCAATAATGAACGGTATGGAGCATCTATTTTTATTTTTGAAATTCACCGGTAGCTGCTACATTTCCTACCCTAGGCTTATACTCGAGTCAATACGTTTTCCCAGTTTTTTGTGGCAAAATTAGGGGGGTCGGCTTATACTCGGGTCGGCTTATACTCGAGTATATATGGTAATTAATATGTAAAGTGTAATTTCCCAAGTTCATACCTCTAAATTTTGTATTTAAAAGAGCCAATACGATTTTGCAAGTTAACAGCTGCCACCCTGCCCATACTATAAGATCTATTTCCTATGGGTAGATTTTGGTGACAAATGGCATTTAAAATTGGATAAATGGATAAATACATTTGTTCGAATGATACCAGTTTTCAAAGTGAAAGTGAGAAAATTTGTGCAAGAAAAGGACGCTCTTTAGGAAATATTCTTTCTCTCGGCATGTACAGGGATTCCTAAATAAAACACTTGGTTATCCCAAAAGGAATTTTGTAGAAGAAGTGGTCAATTATGTAACATCTTTCACTTTGAAGAAAAGCAAAAGACAACTGAGATGCCAGAGAGTGCTTGACGAACTATAAATACATTCAATAATTGGCAAAATCATCATGTAATCTACTGTATAGGCTGCAGCCCTACATGTATTATGCAGCGGATATAGTTTTTCAGCGCATCCGCTGCCTATTCTGAAGTCCGAGGAGGAGGGGTCGGAGTTTCAGTGGAGCATGCGCGGTAGTATATGGCAGACGCGATGGACAAAAAAACGCTCAATTGAAAGTTTTTTCGTGCCGACGGTCTGCCAAAACACGATGGATCCATTGCACGATAATGCAAGTCTATGGGTAAAAAACGCATCCTGCGAGCACATTTGCAGGATCCGTTTTTTCTGCCGGATCCGTTTTTTTCTCATAGAGTTGTATTAGCGCCGGATTGCGCCTGATGGCCACACGTTTCATCCGTTTTTTGCCGGATCCGTCAAAAAAGCTGTTTCCACCGGACAGAAGACACATACAGAGGAACGTTTTTTCTGTCTGGCGAAAAAACGCACAGCAACAGATCCGGCAAAAACGGATGAAACTGAGATGTGAAATGATGAATCCGGCCTCCGAATCCGTTTTTTTCATGCATGTTTCCATTTAAATCATGCACACATTCCGTTTATTTATTTATTTCCAAAAACTGCATCAAAAACCACACAGGAAACTGCATCAAAACTGCACCAAAAACTGCATCAAAACTGCATCAAAAACCGCACCAAAAACTGCATCAATACCTGCATCAAAAACCGCACCAAAAACCTGCATCAAAAACTGCACCAAAAACTGCAAGTTCAAGTGAGCGTTTTTTTTCGTCTGTCGCGTCCGCCATTTTCTACCGCGTATGCGCCACCGAAACTCCGCCCCCTCCTCCCCAGACTTCAGAATGGGCAGCGGATGCATTGAAAAACTGCATCCGCTGCCCATGTCGTGCACAAATTTCACAATGTGCGTCGGTACACTCGTACTGACGCAAGTGTGAAAGTAGCCTTAATGAGCATTGAATTTTTTTTTAAAAACGGCGTGGACTGCTGTGCAATTTTCTGCGCCAGAGGGGGAAAGCCGGGGGCCAATATTTGTAACCTGCTATGAATATCAGCCCGCAGCTGTCTGTGTAGCCTTTACTGGCTATTAAAATAGGGGGACCCCCCAAAAAATGGCGTGGGGCCCCCCTATATTTTATAGCCAGAAAGGCTACACAGACAGCTGAGGGCTGATATTCATAGCCTAGAGAGGAGCCATGGATATTGGCCCCCCCGGCTACAAATACCAGTCCGCAGCCGCCTCAGAAATGGCGCATCTGTAAGATGCGCCAATTCCGGCACTTAGCCGCTCTCTTCCTACTCCTGTGTAGCGGTGGGATATGGAGTAATAAGGGGCTAATGTCACCTTGCTATTGTAAGGTGACATTAATCCAGGTTAATAACGGAGAGGCGTCAATAAGACGCCTATCCATTATTAATTAAATAGTAATAAAGGGTTAATAAGACACCCACATTAGGAAAAAAGTATTTTAATATTCTTCATTTAATATTTCAAAGCAGGGTGTGAACAATAAATAAAAAATAACTTTTAATAAATTTAAGCTAAAAAATTGGTATAACCAACTACATAAGAACATGAAAGACTCACAGGAAAAAAATTCCCATACAAGGGGAATACACCAATAACCAGATTCCCGAGAGGATTAGATGATGTAATGTGCTCTGCGCCCCGTGTGGAATGCAGCTCCTGGACCGCACGCGTCACTTCCGGCGGCGCGTGTTGTTAAGGTTGCTATGGTAGCGCGCTGCCCAATCATATTGCAGACCATGGGGCTGTGCGTATCACTTCCGGTGCCCTGCCCCTGTCTAGTTACTATGGCAGCGCGACGCCTGACTGTATCCTCAGGTCCAGGCATTCACTCTGTGTGCCGCTTTCCGGAGTCTCAGAACAACGCCGCATCCGCCTATCCGAAGACTCAGATGCCGCGTTAAGTCAATGAGAAATATATTAACCCCTACATAGTTGCTAAACACGTAAATCGCAGCGTGTTGCACCATTTATACAGGGCCATTTCCCAGATCACTACCACTGATCCTACCAAAACCTTCTCACAGAAGGGAGGATCATAATCACGGACATGTGCTGGCTGTCTCTCGCAAGTGGGGAAGAAACCGCAACCGCGGGCCAGTAAGTGATTGAGCCCATACAATATTATAATCAATAGGTTTGTGAAGGGGTCCCATTATGGAACCAAAAGAAAAAAAATCAATCATAGATACCTTTAATTTCATGGAGGGGACCATGAGGAGAGATGGAGGGGGAGGGGATAGATATTTAGGACTGGTGGACAGAAATAAAGCAGGCAGAAAGATAGTGCAGTGTATATCCCCAATATCCCTATACACGCTCCTATCATTACCTGCCTAGCAATGGAGGTTGGCACCCTGGGATAGAAAAAACGCAGGAATGGCGCCCCCATTCCACGACGGCTGTCCCTATTAATGGTCCTATCAAGCCCTAATGGAAGTGTGAAAAAGGGGGGGGGGAGGAAGAAAAGAGTCTATGTAATGTTTTGATTGCTTGACCTAACTCTCCAAGAAACAACTGTATGTTAGGATTTCATTCAAGCCTCCTGGTGTTTGTGTTTTTAAGCGGAAAATCCATCTTGTCCCGCATTGTAGTAGCATTTGATCCCAATTCCCTCCCCTCTTAAGTTCACCAATCCTATCGATTCCCATAAAACTGACAACTGACAACCCTTTCTCAATCTGCGAGTTTTCCCCGTTAAAATACAAATACTTTTACTCACCTCCCATTAGGGGCGCCGTCCAGTAGTGTCGGCACTCACGTTCCCGGGCCTCACATGAGGTTGTTGCGTCATGTGAGCCTTGCGCCCAATCAGGGCTAGTGTAATTGTCTCCTTCGGGCGTATAAGTAATCAAGATGAAGTCTGTGCTGTGGCTGGCCTCTCATTTCCTCTTGATTACTTATACATCTGAATGCGAGTACAGTGACGCCGATGCTAAATTCGACATAGGGCTCACGTGAAATAACAACCTCAAGTGAGGACCGGGAACAATGAGTGCCGACACTGCTGAAACTGCACAAGCATGAGAGGTGCATATGTGTTTTTATTTTAACGGGCGAACATTCAGATTGAGAAAGGGTTGTCCAAATAGTGGACAGTCCCTTTAACCCCTTAACGACCACCGATACGCCTTTTAACGGCGGCAGTTAAGGGTACTTAAACCACAGCGCCGTTATTTAATGGCGCTGTGAAAAAAGTGAATAGCGCCCCCAGAGTCGGATTTTCTCTGGGATCTCAGTTGCCAGGGGTAGCCGAGACCCCCAGAGAACATGATTCGGGGGATTTTTACTGACCCCCGGGTTGCGATCGCCGGTACTTAACCGTTTACCGGCGGTCGCAAAAAAAACCACAATTTCCCATTTAATTTCTCTGTCCTCCGATGTGATTGCACATCAGAGAACAGAGAAATGGGGTCCACGATCGCCCCCCGATACTCACCTGTCTCCCCGGTGCTCCTCGTGGCTCCCGATGGGTGCCGCCATCTTGTTCCGGCCCAAAAATGGCGGGCGCATGCGCAATGTGCCCGCCGGCCGGCACCCGGAAGATCTTTGGGGTCTCGGCTGCCGGGGTAGCCGGGATCCCAAAAAACATCATGGGGGTCAGTTTTTACCGACCCCTGTTTTGTAATCACCGGTAATTAACTGTTTACCGGCGGCTGCAAAAAAAAAAAGTGATGTGTCATTCTTTGTCCTCTAAACGCACATCAGAAGACAGAGAAATAGGGGGATTCGGGGACCCTGTTATACTTACCGGTGTCTCTGGGTCCTCCTGCGTCCCCTCCTGGCTGCCAGCTTCTTCATCCGTTAAGAAAATGGTGGGCACGGTGCACCCGCCATGATCTGCCAGCCGGCAGCTAGAGGAGTTGGGCTAAAGCTAGGGTTAGGGTTAGGGTTGGGGCTAAAGTTAGGGTTAGGGCTAGGGTTAGGGTTGGGGCTAAAGTTAGGGCTAGGGCAAGGGTTAGGGTTGGGGCTAAAGTTAGGACTAGGGTCAGGGCTAGGGTTAGGGTTGGGGCTACAGTTAGGGCTAGGGTTAGGGCTATGGTTGTGGCTAAAGTTAGGGCTAGGGTTGGGGCTAAAGTTAGGGCTAGGGTTGCGGCTAAAGTTAAGGTTAGAGTTGGGATTAGTGTTAGGGTTTGGATTAGGGTTGGTATTAGGGTTAGGGTTGACATTGGGGTTACATTTGGGAATAGGGTTAGGTTTGGGATTAGAGTTAAGGTTAGGGTTGGGATTAGGGTTAGGGGTGTATTGGGATTAGGGTTAGGTTTGAGGTTAGGGTTGAGATTAGGATTAGGGGTGTGTTGGATTTAGGGTTTTGATTAGGGTTATGGTTAGGGTTGGGATTAGGGTTGTTTTGGGGTTAGGGTTGTGATTATCATTAGGCTTGTGATTAGGATTATGGATCAGGTTGGGATTAGGTTTAGGGGTCTGTTGGGGTTAGGGTTGGAGTTAAAATTGGGGGGTTTCCACTGTTTAGGTACATCAGGGGGTCTCCAAACGCGACAGCCAATTTTGCGCTCAAAAAGTCAAATGGTGCTCCCTCCCTTCTGAGCTCTGCCGTACGCTGAAACAGTGGTTTTCTCCCACATATGGGGCATCAGTGTACTCAGGACAAATTGGACAACAACTTTTGGGGTCCAATTTCTCCTGTTACCCTTGTGAAAATAAAGGGTTTCTACTGTTTAGGTACATCAGGGGCTCTGCAAACACAACATAACGACCGCAGACCATTCCATCAAAGTCTGCATTCCAAAATGGCGCTTCTTCCCTTCCGAGCTCTGCCGTGCGCCCAAACATTGGTCCTCCCCCCAAACATGGGGTATCAGTGTACTCAGGACAAATTGGACAACAACTTTTGGGGTTCAATTTCTCTTGTTGCCCTTGTGAAAATAAAAACTTGGGGGCTAAAAAAAATTTTTTTGTGGAAAAATTTTTTTTTTTATTTTCACAACTCTGCATTATAAACTTCTGTGGAGCACTTGGGCATTCAAAGTTCTCACCACACATCTAGATAGGTTCCTTGGGGGTCTAGTTTCCAGCATAATGCCCGCAGACCATTCTATCAAAGTCTGCATTCCAAAACGGCCCTCCTTCCCTTCCGAGCTCTGCCATGCGCCCAAACAGTGGTCCCCCCCACATATGGGGTATCACCCTACTCAGCTTAAATTGCACAATAAATTTTGGAGTCCAATTTCTCCTGTTACTCTTGTGAAAGTAAAAATTTGGGGGTGAAAAGTTAATTTTTGTGGAAAAAATATGATTTTTTTTATTTTCATGGCTCTACATTATAAACTTCTGTGAAGCAGTTGGGGGTTCATAGTGCTCACCACAAATCTAGATACGCTCTTTGGGGGGTCTAGTTTCCGAAATGGGGTCACTTGTGGGGGATTTCTACTGTTTAGGTACATCAGGAGCTCTGCAAATGCAACTTGATGCCCGCAGACCATCCCATCAAAGTCTGCATTCCAAGCGGCGCTCCTAACCTTCCGAGCCCCAATGTGTGCCCAAACAGTGCCTTCCCCCCCGCATATGGGGTATCAGCATACTCAGGTCAAACTGGTCAACAAATTTTGTGGTTCAATGTCTCCTGTTACCCTTGAGAAAATAAAAAATTGCAGGCTAAAAAATCATTTTTGAGGAAAAAAAAAGAGGATTTTTTATTTTCACTGCTTTACTTTATAAATTTCTGTGAAGCACTTGGGGGCTCAAAGTGCTCACCACACATCTAGATAAGTTCCTTAATGGGTCTAGTTTCCAAAATGGTGACACTTGTGGGTGGTTTCCACTGTTTAGGCACAACAGGGGCTTTCTAAACACGACATAGCGTCCGATCTCAATTCCAGCCAAATCTGCATTGAAAAAGTCAAACGGCACTCCTTCTCTTCCAAGCTCTGCTGTGCGCCCAAACAGTGGTTTACCCCCACATATGGGGTTTCAACGTACTCAGTACAAATTGCACAACAACTTTTGTGGTCTCATTTCTCCTGTTACCCTTGTGAAAATAAAAATTTGGGGGCAAAAATATCATTTTTTGTAGAACAAATTAGATTTTTTATTTTCACGGCTCTATGTTATAAACTTCTGTGAAGCACCTGGGGGTTTAAAGTGCTCACCACACATCTAGATACGTTCCTTAAGGGGTCTAGTTTCCAAAATGGTGTCACTTGTGGGGGGTTACCACTGTTAAGGGACATCAGGGGCTCTCCAAACGCGACATGGCGTTCGATCTCAATTCCAGCCAATTCTACATTAAAAAAGTAAAACGGGACTCCTTCTCTTCCAAGCTCTGCGGTGTGCCCAAACAGTGGTTTACCCCCACTTATGGGGTATCGACGTACTCAGGAGAAATTGCACAACAACGTTTGTGATCTAATTTCTCCTGTTACCCTTGTGAAAATAAGAATTTGTGGATGAAAATATCATTTTTGTGTAGAAAAATGCGATTTTTTATTTTCACGGCTCTACATTATAAACTTCTGTGAAGCACTTGTGGGTTCAAAGCGCTCACCACACATCTAGATAAGTTCCTTAAGGGGTCTAGTTTCCAAAATGGTGTCACTTGTGGAGCGTTTCCATTGTTTATGGCACATCAGGGGCTCTCTAAACGTGACATGGCATCCAATCTCAATTCCAGCCAATTCTGCATTGAAAAAGTCAAACGTCGCTCCTTCTCTTCCAAGCTCTGCGGTGCGCCCAAACAGTCGTTTACCCCCACATATGGGGTATCGGCATATTCAGGAGAAATTGCACAACAAAATTTATGGTTACATTTCTGTTTTTACACTTGTAAAAATAAACAAAAATGGTTCTGAAGTAAAATGTTTGCAAAAAAAAGTTAAATGTTCATTTTTTCCTTCCACTTAGTTTCAGTTCCTGTGAAGCACGTGAAGGGTTAATAAACTTCATGAATGTGGTTTTGAGCACCTTGAGGGGTGCAGTATTTAGAAATGTGTCACACTTGGTTATTTTCTATCATATAGACCCCTCAAAATGACTTCAAATGTGATGTGGTCCCTACAAAAAATGGTGTTGTAAAAATGAGAAATTGCTGATCAACGTTTAACCCTTATAACTCCCTAACAAAAAAAAATTTGATTCCAAAAACTGTGCTGATGTAAAGTAGACATGTGGGAAATGTTATTTATTAAATACTTTTTGTGACATATCTCTCTGATTTAAGCGCATAAAAATACAAAGTTTGAAAATTGCAAAATTTAAAAAAATTTCTCCATATTTCCGTTTTTTCATAAATAATCGCAAGTAATATCGAAGAAATGTTACCACTGACATGAAGTACAATATGTCACGAAAAAACAGTCTCCGAATCAGTAAGATCTGTTAAAGCGTTCCTGAGTTATAACCTCTTAGGCTAGGTTCACACTAGCGTTGCGCCGCCCTGCGTCGGCGACGCAACGCGCGACGCACGTAAAAACGCACGCAAACGCGCGCAAAAACGCGCGCGTTTTGCGACGCGTGCGTCGTTTTTGACGAAAATCGGACGCACAGAAAATGCTACAATGTAGCGTTTTCTTGCGTCCGACGCTAGCGTCGGAAACGACGCACGTGGCGAAAAACGCCACCAAAACGACGCACGCGTCCCCTATGTTAAACATAGGGGCGCGTCGCCGCTGCGTCGCCGCTGCGTCGCCGGCGCGTCGCCGGCGCAACAGCGACGCACATTGGCGGAACGCCAATGTGAACGTAGCCTTAAAATGACAGTGGTCAGAATTGTAATAATTGGCTCGGTCATTAAGTACCAAATTGGCTGTCAATAAGGGGTTAATTATATCCATTGTTTGTGTCTCACAGTTAAAATAACATTCCTGTATTTACTTAATTTTTTTACTAATTACTATAGAATAATGTCTTTACATGTGATTGGTCGATGTTGCTTTTAAATTAGTCCTCACAACGGAAACACGTCAGAGGTGCTTTGGTCACCATGTGTACCATTTTAATGGATTTGTAATAAAGTAATTTGGGATTTTTTAATAAATTAGTGGATATTTTTCCGAAAATTTTTTTTTTTACTTCGATATTATATATGTTTCTTAGTCTTGTTTTATCACATCTGCCTTTTGAGACCTGTATTTCGTAGACTAACGTAGTACTATAGCCATTACCTTAAGCCCCTAAACTTCCAACCACTCAAAAAGTGCAAGTGAAAAAAATCTACTGGATTGCACCCTTCTTTCTCCTTCCTCAGCCAAATGGCAGATTTTGCTGGGTGATGGAGAAGTTTGCCTGACATTACTCCTCCAGTGGCTACTGCTGGGTAAATATAGTATTACATGATAGTCATTCACAACAATTAGCTTAAAACATGGACAACTTGAGTCTGCCAAAGTTCTTACTGCGAAGCTTTCTTCTTCTGGCTCATGGGGTGCCGAGTGGAGCAGCATTTGACATCCTTGTGACCATAAGGCATATGAATAGAACTCTTTTAAAAATGAACACAAATCGTTCCTGAAACATGATGGTACGTGTATGAGTTCAGAAACGAGTTACTTACATTGTGTGACTATACTTTTTCTATCATTATCTTATGCATGGTAAATAAATACGGTTCATCCTTCTTTCAGTTGTCCCTGGCAGTCAGTATAGTAAAATAGCCCTTCAGAGACCTGATTAATTCTATGCTCAGATACAAAGTATTCTGAAGTAGTTGTGTTTAAGGGCTCATTCCCACTTGCTATGAAATCGAACGAATGCACTCCTATTAAAAATCGGATTGCATTCGGACCAATGTTACCCTATCATTGTGTGTTCATCTTGCGTTTTTTTTTCCAGCTCGGATCGGATCACGATCGGACTGGAAAAATATTGCAGCATGCTGCCATTACAATTGGAAATCGGATCGCATCCCGCAATAGAAGTCAATGGGTATGACAAAAAAAGTCACACAGCATTTGGACCATGCAAGTGTTGCCCAATTTTTACACACCGATCTTATTTGAAAGATGTCAGTGACACACACACACACATATATATATATATATATATATATATATATATATATATATATATATATATATATATATATATATATATATATATATATATATATATATACAGGTCCTTCTCAAAAAATTAGCATATAGTGTTAAATTTCATTATTTACCATAATGTAATGATTACAATTAAACTTTCATATATTATAGATTCATTATCCACCAACTGAAATTTGTCAAGTCTTTTATTGTTTTAATACTGATGATTTTGGCATACAACTCCTGATAACCCAAAAAACCTGTCTCAATAAATTAGCATATCAAGAAAAGGTTCTCTAAATGACCTATTACCCTAATCTTCTGAATCAACTAATTAACTCTAAACACATGCAAAAGATACCTGAGGCTTTTATAAACTCCCTGCCTGGTTCATTACTCAAAACCCCCATCATGGGTAAGACTAGCGACCTGACAGATGTCAAGAAGGCCATCATTGACACCCTCAAGCAAGAGGGTAAGACCCAGAAAGAAATTTCTCAACAAATAGGCTGTTCCCAGAGTGCTGTATCAAGGCACCTCAATGGTAAGTCTGTTGGAAGGAAACAATGTGGCAGAAAACGCTGTACAACGAGAAGAGGAGACCGGACCCTGAGGAAGATTGTGGAGAAGGACCGATTCCAGACCTTGGGGAACCTGAGGAAGCAGTGGACTGAGTCTGGTGTGGAAACATCCAGAGCCACCTTGCACAGGCGTGTGCAGGAAATGGGCTACAGGTGCCGCATTCCCCAGGTAAAGCCACTTTTGAGCTACAGAGAAGCAGCACTGGACTGTTGCTAAGTGGTCCCAAGTACTTTTTTCTGATGAAAGCAAATTTTGCATGTCATTCGGAAATCAAGGTGCCAGAGTCTGGAGGAAGACTGGGGAGAAGGAAATGCCAAAATGCCTGAAGTCCAGTGTCAAGTACCCACAGTCAGTGATGGTGTGGGGTGCCATGTCAGCTGCTGGTGTTGGTCCACTGTGTTTCATCAAGGGCAGGGTCAATGCAGCTAGCTATCAGGAGATTTTGGAGCACTTCATGCTTCCATCGGCTGAAATGCTTTATGGAGATGAAGATTTCATTTTTCAGCACGACCTGGCACCTGCTCACAGTGCCAAAACCACTGGTAAATGGTTTACTGACCATGGTATTACTGTGCTCAATTGGCCTGCCAACTCTCCTGACCTGAACCCCATAGAGAATCTGTGGGATATTGTGAAGAGAAAGTTGAGAGACGCAAGACCCAACACTCTGGATGAGCTTAAGGCCGCTATTGAAGCATCCTGGGCCTCCATAACATCTCAGCAGTGTCACAGGCTGATTGCCTCCATGCCACGCCGCATTGAAGCAGTCATTTCTGCCAAAGGATTCCCGACCAAGTATTGAGTGCATAACTGAACATTATTATTTGTTATTTTTTTTGTTTGTTATTAAAAAACACTTTTATTTGATTGGATGGGTGAAATATGCTAATTTATTGAGACAGGTTTTTTGGGTTATCAGGAGTTGTATGCCAAAATCATCAGTATTAAAACAATAAAAGACCTGACAAATTTCAGTTGGTGGATAATGAATCTATAATATATGAAAGTTTAATTGTAATCATTACATTATGATAAATAATGAAATTTAACACTATATGCTACTTTTTTTGAGAAGGACCTGTATATATATATATATATATATATATATATATATACACTGCTCAAAAAAATAAAGGGAACACTTAAACAACAGGATATAACTCTAAGTAAATCAAACTTCTGTGAAATCAAACTGTCCACTTAGGAAGCAACACTGTTTGACAATCAATTTCACATGATGTTGTGCAAATGGAATAGACAACAGATGGAAATTATTGGCAAATATCAAGACACACTCAGTAAACGAGTGGTTCTGCAGGTGGGGACCACAGACCACATCTCAGTACCAATGCTTTCTTGCTGATGTTTAGGTCACTTTTGAATGTTGGTTGTGCTGTCACACTCATGGTTGCATGAGTCGGACTCTACAACCCACACAAGTGGCACAGGTAGTGCAGCTCATCCAGGATGGCACTTCAATGCGAGCTGTGGCAAGAAGGTTTGCTGTGTCTGTCAGCAAAGTATCCAGAGGCTGGAGGCGCTACCAGGAGACGTGGAGGGGGCCGTAGGAGGGCAACAACCCAGCAGCAGAACCGCTACCTCAGCCTTTGTGCAAGGAGGAACAGGAGGAGCACTGCCAGAGCCCTGCAGAATTACCTCCAGCAGGCCACAAATGTGCACGTGTCTGCACAAATGGTTAGAAACCGACACCATGAGGATGGTCTGAGTGCCTGATGTCCACAGATGGGGGTTGTGCTCACAGCCCAACACCGTGCAGGACACTTGGCATTTGCCACCGAACACCAGGATTGGCAAATTTGCCACTGGCGCCCTGTGCTCTTCACAGATGAAAGCAGGTTCACACTGAGCACATGTGACAAACGTCACAGAGTCTGGAGACGCCGTAGAGAGCGATCTGCTGCCCGCAACATCCTTCAGCGTGACCGGTTTGGCAGTGGGTCAGTAATGGTGTGGTGTGGCATTTCTTTCCATGTGCTCACCAGAGGTAGCCTGACTGCCATTAGGTACCGAGATGAGATCCTCAGACCCCTTGTGAGACCATATGCTGGTGCGGTTGGCCCTGCTTTCCTCCTAATGCAGGTCAATGCCAGACCTCATGTGGCTGGAGTGTGTCAGCAGTTCCTGCAAGATGAAAGCACTGAAGCTATGGACTGGCCCGCCCGTTCCCCAGACCTGAATCCGATTGAACACATCTGGGACATCATGTCTCGCACCATCCACCAACGTCACGTTGCACCACAGACTGTCCAGGAGTGGGCGGATGCTTTAGTTCAGGTCTGTGAGGAGATCTCTCAGGAGACAATCCACCGCCTCACCAGGTGCATGCCCAAGCGTTGTAGGGAGGTCATACAGGCACATGGAGGCAACACACACAACTGAACATCATTTTCTTGTCTTGAGGCATTTCCACTGAAGTTGGATCAGCTTGTAATTTTATTTTGCACCATGATTTTGAGTATCATTCCTAATCCAGACCTCCATGGGATATTCATTTTGATTTACATTGATAATTTTTATTATTATTTTTTATTATTATTATTTATTTATATACTACCATTAATTCCATGGTGCTGTACATGAGAAAGGGGTTACATACAGGGTTATAGATATCGTTTACAGTAAACAGGTTTACAGTGACAGACTGGTACAGAGGGGAGAGGACCCTGTCCTTGCGGACTTACATTCTATTTTTATGTTTATTGTTCTCAACACATTCCACTATGTAATGAATAAAGATTTGCAACTTTTTTTTTTTGGAAGTGCATTGAACAGCAAGGTGGACTGCTGCTGAGGGGAGAGAAAAAAAATATTCTTTAAATCTTCAGCTTAGCGAGTGTGAACGAGCTGAGTGTGACCTGAGCGTAAGTGTGAACGGCGGTAAGTGTGACTTGTGATTCAGTGACTTTGGATTCAGGGAGTTTCCAAGGGAGGAATTACTGAATTGCTGTCTGTGTTTTATTGATAGTTTGCATTTATTTTTTATTTAACATTTCTGTGTGGTGCAATCCCCATTAGGAAATGTGCTCTACTATTGCTAATGCCATCCAGTGCACATCTTGCCACATGTACGCAGTCCTTGATCAGCCGGTCGAGGGTGCATACTACTGTGCGAGATGTGAGCACGTTGTGTATTTGGAAACCCAGATTCTGAATCTAAATGTGCAGCTGGCAACACTGAGATCCATTGACAATATGGAAAGGAGTCTTCTGCTCACTGAGCAGATGCTCAATGGGATAGATGAGGCGGGGGATGGTAGGATGGAGCTGCAGGACAGTGAAGCAGCAAGCTGGGTGACAGTTAGAAGGCCGGGTAGAGGGAAGAGTGCCAGGGAAGCTAGTCCTGATCTGAAACACCCCAATAAGTTTCCTAAATTGGCAGATGAAGGGGGTGCCAGTACAGGGGTAGCACTGCTGCAGCCAGGCATGTCCTCTGAAAGCAGGAGGAGTGACTGCTCCAGTAAGGAGGGAAATAGGAGAGCAGGGCAGGCCAGACAGGTGCTGGTAGTGGGGGACTCAATTATTAGGGGAACAGATAGGGCAATCTGTCACAAAGACAGGGATCGTTGAACGGTGTGCTGCCTACCTGGCGCTCGAGTCCGACACATTGCTGATCGGGTGGACAGATTACTGGGAGGGGCTGGTGAGGACCCAGCGATCATTGTGCACATTGGCACAAATGACAAAGTTAGAGGTAGGTGGAAGGTCCTTAAAAACAATTTCAGGGAATTAGGCTGCAAGCTGAAAGCAAGGACCTCCAACGTGGTATTTTCCGAAATACTGCCTGTACACGTGCCATGCCAGAGAGGCAACAGGAGATTAGGGAGGTTAATAAGTGGCTCAACAATTGGTGTAGGAAGGAAGGGTTTGGGTTCCTGCAGAACTGGGCCGACTTCTCAGTTGGCTACAGGTTCTACGCTAGGGACGGGCTGCTACTCAATGGGGAATGGCAGCTGTGCAGGGGGAGAAAATGGCTAGAAGGTTGGAGGAGTGTTTAAATTAGGGAACGGAGGGGAGGGTATTCAATTTATAGGAGGGGAAGATAGAGACCTGGGCACAAATAAGGAAATTGGGGGTGGCGGTGGCTTGGGGTGGGGTTAGAGCAATTAATAATTTAAGAAAGAATAGAGGTGCAGAGAGATACATAAAATGTATGTATACTAATGCCACAAGCCTTGCCAACAAAATGGACGAATTAGAATTAATGGTGTTGGAGCATAATTATGACATGGTGGGGATATCTGAAACGTGGCTGTATGAGAGACATGACTGGCCTGTTAACTTGCAGGGTTATAGTCTCTTCAGAAATGACCGAACGGATAAGCGAGGGGGAGGTGTGCGTCTGTATGTAAAATCATCCTTAAAACCCATCCTGCTTGATAATATAGGTGAATCTAATGAAAATGTAGAGTCCCTGTAAGTGGAGATAAGGGGACGGGGAAAAAATAATACATTACTGATAGGTGTTTGTTATAAGTCTCCAAAAACTAATGGAAGCAACGGAGAACATCCTCATAAAGCAAAATAGATGAATCTGCGACTCAAGGAGAAGTCATTATTATGGGGGACTTCAACTACCCTGAAATAGATTGGGGAATGGAAATCTGCAGTTCCAGCAAAGGTAATCGGTTTTTGACAACTATGAGAGACAATTACCTTTCACAATTGGTTCAGGACCCAACAAGAAGGGGGGCACTGCTAGACCTAATATTAACCATTAGGTCAGACCGCATATCAAATATAAGGGTTGGGGGTCACTTGGGGAATAGTGATCACAAAATAATAAGTTTTAATGTATCCTTTAATAAGATGTGTAGTAGAGGGGTTACAAGGACACTAAACTTCAGGAGGGCAAATTTCCAACGGATGAGAGATGATCTTAGTGCAATGAACTAGGACGATATCCAGAAACATAAAAATACACAAAGAAAACGGGAGACGTTTATTAGCATCCTGGATAGGACCTGTGCACAGTATATACCGTATGGTAATAAACTTGCTAGAAATAGGAGGAAACCAATATGGCTAAATAGAGCTGTAAGGGGCGCAATTAGTGACAAAAAGAAAGCATTTAGAGAATTAAAGGAAGTAGGTAGTGATGAGGTATTAAATAAATACAGAAAATTAAATAAATTCTGTAAAAAGCAAATAAAGGCAGCTAAGATTGAAACAGAGACTCATTGCCAGAGAAAGTAAAAATAATCCCAAAATATTCTTTAACTACGTAAATAGTAAGAAACTAAAAAATGATAGTGTTGGCCCAATTAAAAATAGTCTGGGTGAAATGGAGGATGAGGAAAAAGCCAATATGCTAAATGACTTTTTTTCATCAGTATTTACTAGTGTTGAGCGTTCTGATACCGCAAGTATCGGGTATCGGCCGATACTTGCGGTATCGGAATTCCGATACCGAGATCCGATACTTTTGTGATATCGGGTATCGGTATCGGATCAATAGGGATGTGTAAAATAAAGAATTAAAATAAAAAATATTGATATGCTCACCTCTCCGGCGGCCCCTGGACATCACGCTGGTAACCGGCCGGCTTCTTTGTTTAAAATGAGCGCCTTCAGGACCTGCGAATGACGTCGCGGCTTCTGATTGGTCGCGTGCCGGTCACGGAAACAAAGGGTGGTTATTAATGGAGCACACTCGGACTGGGTCGCGGTGTGTGTTTTTTTGTACAGTATGACTATGGGGTTAGTAATGGGGACATCTTATTACTAACCTCTGGGCTTGATGTCATCTGAAAATGCAAAGGTGACATCAATCCCCCCAACTACTACCCCACTTACCACTTCTACAGGGCAAGTGGGAAGAGTAAGGCTGAGGGCCAGAATTGGCACATCTTACAGAAGCGCCTTTTCTGGGGTGGCTGAGAGCTGATGTTTTTAGCCTGGGGGAAGCGAGTATCCATGGCCCCTTTCTAGGCTATTAATATCAGCCCACAGCTCTCTACATAGCATTTGCTGGTTATTAATTACTCGATGGCAGCCCGATTCTAAAGAATCGGGAGTCTAGAATCCATATATACTTTATTTATTCAAATGTAAGAATAATACAATTAATAAATAATAGTAAGAAAGAACAAAAATAATAGGCAGTATATGGAGAAAACACCAAACAAAAGTTCAAAATTGGTGTGAAAATGTCACTGAACCACTTCACAACTAAATATATATAGTTTTGGTAAATGGTATTATCATTTTTTTGACGAAATTCGGCAGGAGCTTGAAGAGCAACGTCACTGGGCCCGCCTCCACGCAGTAGAAACTTGCTGTGAGGTAAAAATTCAAAAATCACACCAAAATGGCGGGCGGAGTGTGTCACAGTACGGCACGTTTCTGATTGGTCGCTCGCAACCAATCAGACACTGGACACTGTTGACGTCACTTATCTCCGGACATTAGCTCCGGACATTATCTCCGCACATTAGCTCCGGACATTAGCTCCGGACATTAGCTCTGGACAAAGCCACGGAAGTTGGCAGAAATTGCAGGAAGTAGTATTCTAGGCAATTAATCTCCGGACATTAGCTCCGGACATTAGCTCCGGACAAAGCCACGGAAGTTGGCACAAATTGCAGGAAGTAGTATTTTAGGCAATTATATATTAGATAGGTGGACCCTACTTCATTTTTTGGGGGGTCCCCCATTTTAATATCCAGTAAAGGCCAAAAATAGGGTTGAGCGACTTTTACTTTTATAGGATCGGGTCGGGTTTCACGAAACCCGACTTTTTCAAAAGTCGGGTCGAGTGAAATCGGCCGATCCTATAAAAAAGTCGGGGTCGAGGTCGGCTGAAACTCGAAACACAATGCAGTGCATTGGGTTTCCAATGGTTCCCAGGGTCTGAAGGAGAGGAAACTCTCCTTCAGGCCCTGCGATCCATATTTAAGTGTAAAATAAAGAATTCAAATAAAAAATATTGCTATACTCACCCTCGGACGCGCCCTGGTACTAACCGGGAACCTTCCTTCCTTCGAATCAGCGCTTGCAGGACCTTGCGGTGATGTCACGGCTTGTGATTGGTCGCGCGACCGCCCATGTGACCGCTCGCGCGACCAATCACAAGCCGCGACGTCACCGCAAGGTCCTGCAAGCGCTGATTCTTAGGAAGGAAGCCTGCCGGAAAGAAGCATCCTATTAGGTATATACTCACCCTCGGACGCGCCCTGCTTCTTTCCGGCAGCCTTCCTTCCTAAGAATCAGCGCTTGCAGGACCTTGCGGTGACGTAGCGGCTTGTGATTGGTCGCGCGACCAATCACAAGCCGCGATGTCACCGCAAGGTCCTGCAAGCGCTGATTCGAAGGAAGGAAGGTTCCCGGTTAGTACCAGGGCACGTCCGAGGGTGAGTATAGCAATATTTTTTATTTTAATTCTTTATTTTACACTTAAATATGGATTCCGATATTGCAAACATATCGGAACTCGGGATCGGAATTCCGATACCAGATTCAGAAGATCGCGGACTTCATGGCCGACCCCACATAGGGGTCGGGTCGGGTTTCATGAAACCCGACTTTGCCAAAAGTCGGCGACTTCTGAAAATGGCCGACCCGTTTCGCTCAACCGTAGCCAAGAATACAGCTGTGAGCTGTTAATAATAGTCTGGGAAGCTCCATGCATATTACCCCCTAACCAGGTTATAAACATCTGCCCCCAGCCATCGGCTTTCCCTCTGCTGGTTAAGAAAATTATGCGGGAGCCCATGCCATTTTGTTGTATTTACTGTATGTAATCCATTTATTCTATCCTGTAGCCTTTTATTCCATGTACTATATATATATATATATATATATATATATATATATATATATATATATATATATATATACAGTGGGGCAAAAAAGTATTTAGTCAGTCAGCAATAGTGCAAGTTCCACCACTTAAAAAGATGAGAGGCGTCTGTAATTTACATCATAGGTAGACCTCAACTATGGGAGACAAACTGAGAAAAAAAAATCCAGAAAATCACATTGTCTGTTTTTTTAACATTTTATTTGCATATTATGGTGGAAAATAAGTATTTGGTCAGAAACAAAATTTCATCTCAATACTTTGTAATATATCCTTTGTTGGCAATGACAGAGGTCAAACGTTTTCTGTAAGTCTTCACAAGGTTGCCACACACTGTTGTTGGTATGTTGGCCCATTCCTCCATGCAGATCTCCTCTAGAGCAGTGATGTTTTTGGCTTTTCGCTTTACAACACGGACTTTCAACTCCCTCCAAAGGTTTTCTATAGGGTTGAGATCTGGAGACTGGCTAGGCCACTCCAGGACCTTGAAATGCTTCTTACGAAGCCACTCCTTCGTTGCCCTGGCGGTGTGCTTTGGATCATTGTCATGTTGAAAGACCCAGCCACGTTTCATCTTCAATGCCCTTGCTGATGGAAGGAGGTTTGCACTCAAAATCTCACGATACATGGCCCCATTCATTCTTTCATGTACCCGGATCAGTCGTCCTGGCCCCTTTGCAGAGAAACAGCCCCAAAGCATGATGTTTCCACCACCATGCTTTACAGTAGGTATGGTGTTTGATGGATGCAACTCAGTATTCTTTTTCCTCCAAACACGACAAGTTGTGTTTCTACCAAACAGTTCCAGTTTGGTTTCATCAGACCATAGGACATTCTCCCAAAACTCCTCTGGATCATCCAAATGCTCTCTAGCAAACTTCAGACGGGCCCGGACATGTACTGGCTTAAGCAGTTGGACACGTCTGGCACTGCAGGATCTGAGTCCATGGTGGCGTAGTGTGTTACTTATGGTAGGCCTTGTTACATTGGTCCCAGCTCTCTGCCGTTCATTCACTAGGTCCCCCCGCATGGTTCTGGGATTTTTGCTCACCGTTCTTGTGATCATTCTGACCCCACGGGGTGGGATTTTGCGTGGAGCCCCAGATCGAGGGAGATTATCAGTGGTCTTGTATGTCTTCCATTTTCTAATTATTGCTCCCACTGTTGATTTCTTCACTCCAAGCTGGTTGGCTATTGCAGATTCAGTCTTCCCAGCCTGGTGCAGGGCTACAATTTTGTTTCTGGTGTCCTTTGACAGCTCTTTGGTCTTCACCATAGTGGAGTTTGGAGTCAGACTGTTTGAGGGTGTGCACAGGTGTCTTTTTATACTGATAACAAGTTTAAACAGGGGCCATTACTACAGGTAATGAGTGGAGGAAAGAGGAGACTCTTAAAGAAGAAGTTACAGGTCTGTGAGAGCCAGAAATCTTGATTGTTTGTTTCTGACCAAATACTTATTTTCCACCATAATATGCAAAAAAAATGATAAAAAAACAGACAATGTGATTTTCTGGATTTTTTTTTCTCAGTTTGTCTCCCATAGTTGAGGTCTACCTATGATGTAAATTACAGACGCCTCTCATCTTTTTAAGTGGTGGAACTTGCACTATTGCTGACTGACTAAATACTTTTTTGCCCCACTGTATATATCTACTATATAATTGCCTAAGGGTCACTTCCGTCTTTCTGCCTGTCTGTCCTTCTGTCACGGATATTCATTATTGGTCGCGGCCTCTGTCTGTCATGGAATCAAAGTCGCTGATTGTTCTCGCCAGCTGCCTGTCATGGCTGCCGCGGCCAATCAGCGACGGCCACAGTCCGATTAGTCCCTCCTTACTCCCCTGCAGTCAGTGGCCGGCGCCTGCTCCATACTCCCCGCAGTCAGTGCCTGCTCCATACTCCCCGCAGTCAGTGCCCGCTCCATGCTCCCCGCAGTCAGTGCCCGGCACCCGCTCTTTACTGCCCGCAGTCAGTGCCCGCTCCATACTCCCCGCAGTCAGTGCCCGGCGTCTGCTCCATACTTCCCGCAGTCAGTGCCCGGCGCCCGCTCCATACTCCTCTCCAGTCACTACTCACACAGGGTTAATGCCAGCAGTAACGGACCGCGTTATGCCGTGGGTAACTCACTCCACTACCGCCGCTATTAACCCTGTTTGACCAAGTTTTTACTATTGATGCTGCCTATGCAGCATCAATAGTAAAAAGATCTAATGTTAAAAATAATTAAAAAAAAACAAAAAACCTGCTATTCTCACCTTCCGTAGTCTGACGATGCGCTCCCGCCAGCTACCGAACCCAGAGATGCATTGCGAAATTACCCAGAAGACTTAGCGGTCTCGCGAGACCGCTAAGTGATCTGGGTAATTTCACAATGCATCCTGGGAACGCAAGATGGCAGCAACCGCGCACATTGACAGAGGTCCGCTGGATCCCGCCGGGTGAGTATATAACTATTTTTTATTTTAATTATTTTTTTAATAGGGATATGGTGCCCACACTGCTAAATACTATGTGGGCTGTGTTAGATACTGCGTGGCTGCTATATACTAGATGGCCAGTGTTAGATACTATGTGCGCTGTGTTCTATACTGCGTGGGCTGTGCTATAACTTCGCCAGTGTTATATACTGCGTGGGCTGCGTTATATACTACATGGCTGCTATATACTACGTGGGCAGTGTTATATACTACGTGACTGTGTTCTATACTGCGTGCTATATACTACGTGACCACTGTTAGATAATATGTGGGCTGTGCTATATATTACGTGGCCAGTGTTACTATACTATGCTATATACTGCGTGTCTGCTATATACTGTGTGGGCTGTGTTATATACTACGTGGGCTGTGTTATTTACTGCGTGGCCTGTATTAACGCATCGGGTATTCTACAATATGTATGTATGTATATAGCAGCCACATGGTATATACCACAGGCCACGTAGTACTCCTATATACTACGCGGCCTGTGCTATATACTATGTGGCTGCTATATGCATACATACATATTCTAGAATACCAGATGCGTTAGAATCGGGCCACCATCTAGTATATATATATATATATATATAGATAGATAGATAGATATCTATATATATATATATATATATATATATATATATATATATACACTGTTTAAAAAAGAAGGGGAACACTGAAACAACAGAATATAACTCCAAGTAAATCAAACTTCTGTGAAATCAAACTGTCCACTTAGGAAGCAACACTGTTTGATAATCAATTTCACATGCTGTTGTGCAAGTGGAATAGACAACAGATGGAAATTATTGGCAATTATCAAGACACACTCAATAAAGGAGTGGTTCTGCAGGTGGGGAACACAGACCATATCTCAGTACCAATGCTTTCTGGCTGATGTTTTGGTCACTTTTGAATGTTGGTTGTGCTTTCACCCTCATGTTAGCATGAGACGGACTCTACAACCCACACAAGTGGCTCAGGTAGTGCAGCTCATCCAGGATGGCACATCAATGCAAGCTGTGGCAAGAAGGTTCGCTGTGTCTGACAGCGTAGCATCCAGAGGCTGGAGGTGCTACCAGGAGACAGCCCTGCAAAATGACCTCCAGCAGGCCACAAATGTGCATGTGTCTGCACAAACGGTTAGAAACCGACTCCATGAGGATGGTCTGAGTGCCCGACGTCCACAGATGGGGGTTGTGCTCACAGCCCAACACCGTGCAAAATGCTTGGCATTTGCCACAGAAAACCAGGATTGGCAAATTTGCCACTGGCGCCCTGTGCTCTTTACAGATGAAAGCAGGTTCACACTGAGCACATGTGACAGAGTCTGAAGACGCCGTGGAGAGCGATCTGCGGCCTGCAACATCATTCAGCATGACCAGTTTGGCAGTGGGTCAGTAATGGTGTGGGATGGCATTTCTTTGGAGGGCCGCACAGCCCTCCATGTGCTCGCTAGAAGTAGCCTGACTGCCATTAGGTACCGAGATGAGATCCTCAGACCCTTTGTGAGACCATATGCAGGTGCAGTAGGCCCTGGGTTGCTTCTGATGCATGACACTGCCTCGTGGCTAAAGTGTGTCAGCAGTTCCTGCATGATGAAGGCATTGATGCTAAGGACTAGCCTTCCCGTCCTCCAGCCCTGAAATCAATCGAGCACATCTGGGACATCATGTCTCGTTCAATCCACCAACGCCACGTTGCACCACAGACTGTCCAGGAGTTGACTGATGCTTTATTCCAGGTCTGAGTGGAGATCCCTCAGGATAACATCCACTGCCTCATTAGGAGCATGCCCAGGCATTGTAGGGAAATCATACAGGCTCGTGGAGGCCACACACACTGCTGAGCATCATTTCCTTGTCTTTAGGCATTTCAACTGAAGTTGGATCAGCCTGTAACTTCATTTTCCACTTTGATTTTGAGCATCATTCCAACTCCAGACCTTCGTGGGATATTAGTTGTGATTTACGTTGATCATTTTTAGGTTTTATTGTGCTCAACACATTCCACTATGTAATGAATAAAGATTTACAGCCGGAATATTTCATTAAGTGATATCTAGGATATGGGATTTTAGTGTTCCCTTTATTTTTTTGAGCAGTGTATATACCATGTGTGTATATATATTTATATACACATGTGTTTTAAAGAATATTTCCTTTGAAAGCGATGTGAAAATGACAGAGAATTTCTCTATGTAAAAGTTCATGTTAAAATCTCATTTCAGTTGGATAGCAATCGCACTGAATTCGGATGTAAATCGGATGCTAGGTGTGAAAAATCGGATTGTACTCGCATGAAATATGCATGACACTTGCATTACACTTGTCCAACTATGCAGGGACAAAATCAGACCGATTTTAATAATGTTCATGTACCTGTGATATGCAGGAATGACCTGACCCTTCACTAGTAATAGCCTAAAAGTTTGCAATAAATTGTTTCCTTTAGGCTGGGTGTATATGATAACCACACAAGTATGTTACAGTATGATACTGCTAGAGCTCCACATAATGATAATGAATGTTATCGCATTAAAATTCACAAGCTGTAGCAACTACGACTCGGGTTGCAAGAAATGCAACAGGCTTATGTGGCAACAACTTGTGGGTCACCGCATTACCACATCCACACTCATTATACTGCAATGTATCATTGCCATACTGAGTTGCCAGAATCACTGTGTAGCCCCAACCATGAGCAAATTGAAAGTCAAGAAATGTAGGCGAGTGTGACAACGGTGATAGAGGGAGGAACTCCTCTCGAGATATGCCCAAACCTTGAGTTTCATTTGTGTTTTTATTTTCTCACACAGGGTCGCCTACCCTGTCCCTAACATTAGGGGGAACCCTAGCTAGCCCTATTCCCCAGGTTATTTCTGAAGGAGAAGATGTCGGGATCACCAGCCTTGCCTTATCTCCTGTATCCGCTCTCCGTCTGTTCCCTTCTACCTCCCAGGGAAGAGGGGAGCAATCATACATCGCAGTATACCAACCAGTCGAACAAGGCAATATGAGAAAGGGCAACTGAAAATACTAGGCATACAAATATTTACTCACATATAACAGAGGAATGCATCGGGGAGTGAAGGAAGGGGAAAAACCAAAGTAAGAGGAGGAAAGGGAATTATCACACTTACACACCCAAGCAACAGTTGTAGATAAATCCTCCAAACTCCTCATATAACCACCAAACACATCTGCAAGCCATGCAGCATAAGTTAAGGTACCTTCACACTAAACGATATCGCTAGCGATCCGTGACGTTGCAGCGTCCTGGCTAGCGATATCGTTCAGTTTGACACGCAGCAGCGATCAGAATCCTGCTGTGATGTCGTTGGTCGGGGCTAGAAGGCCAGAACTTTATTTGGTCGCTGGCTCTCCCGCTGACATCGCTGAATCGGCGTGTGTGACACCGATTCAGCGATGTCTTCGCTGGTAACCAGGGTAAACATCAGGTTACTAAGCGCAGGGCCGCGCTTAGTAACCCGATGTTTACCCTGGTTACCATCCTAAAAGTAAAAAAAACAAACGCTTCATGCTTACCTTCCGCTGTCTGTCCTCCGGCGCTGTGCTTTCCTGCACTCACTGTGAGCGCCGGTCAGCCGTTAAGCACAGCGGTGACGTCACCGCTCTGCTTTCCGGCCGCTGTGCTCACAGCCAGTACAGAGAAGCAGAGCGCCGGGGACAGACAGCGGAAGGTAAGTATGAAGCGTTTGTTTTTTTTACTTTTAGGATGGTAACCAGGGTAAACATCGGGTTACTGAGCACGGCCCTGCGCTTAGTAACCCGATGTTTACCCTGGTTACCGTCATCGTTGGTCGCTGGAGAGCTGTCTGTGTGACAGCTCTCCAGCGACCAAACAGCGACGCTGCAGCGATCCGGATCGTTGTCTGGATCGCTGCAGCGTCGTTTAGTGTGAAGGTACCTTTACTCTGACTATGTGTTTCAATCAGGACCCAGATTATACCAGGTGTAGGAGTAGCTAACCGTGCTCAGCTGAGAGCTCAGACTCCCAGAGCTCCTCACATTGTCGATTAACCCCTGTACTTCCAAAAGAAATAAACACCATTTAAAAAGAAGGTGAACTGCTTCTTTTCAGTTCAGGAGTTGGAGCATTCAGATGCTACGGTCTTCTGGCTCCCCTCTGTTGCGGTAACCCCGTGAAAGCAGCATTGTTCCGTACCAGCAAAGTGATTGAGATTTCTGAAATCTCATGTACATACTGCTTATTTTTCCTTGCTCATTTGAAACAGTTTCAAATCTGCAGAATGTCAATTCTTTCAGCAATTTTGCAACATTTTTTATTTATTCTAATGCATGGGAAAAATGCATCAAAACGTTTATTTTATGCAACTTTTTTCCAGCCAAAAGGCACATTTTTGGTGCAGAAATATCTGAGGCAAATATTTGAGGTGTGCACGTACCCTTAGCTAAGTTCCAAAGGAAATTAATGTAGCTGCCTGTTACATAACTGCATGAAAATATAGCTCAGAAATGGCGTTTATAATGCAGAAGTTTCACTGTACAGCTTGAGACACACAGTTACTAAAAGTTAATAATAAAGTCCTGTAGTACTGACACCAAACCTGTAATGGTGACTTATAATACACTTAATCCACTTGTTACACGTGGCATTTTCTGGGTATTTTCCCAGCATGCTGACCTAATGGCTAGCATGATTTTGGCTCTGTCTTCTCACCATATCCATCATTGGCTTTCTCACTCTTAGATAAGAATGTCTGGCCATTAGTGATGAGCGAATATAATCGTTACTCGAGATTTCCTGATCACGCTCGGATGTCCTCCGAGTATTTTTTAGTGCTCGGAGATTTAGTTTTCATCACCTCAGCTGAATGATTTACATCTCTTAGCCAGCTTGATTACATGTGGGGATTCCCTAGCAACCAGGCAACCCCCACATGTACTTATGCTGGCTAACAGATGTAAATCATTCAGCTGCGGCGCAGAAAACTAAATCTCAGAGTACTTACAAATACTCGGAGGACACCCGAGCGTGCTCGAGAAATCTCGAGTAATGAGTAAATTCGCTCATCACTACTGGCCATCCTTGTGTTTTGACATTTTAATTGTCCGCGATAATATCGTTGTTCACAGATGTAATGTTTATACGGTACGTACTTCTGTATTAAGATGGCACATGTTCGTTGTGGTTGTAATTTGTTAATTTTGTGTGTTTTTTTGCCAGTGGTTTGTGATCAAGGATTGTATAGCTCAGACAGCAGCATCCGGTGTGAGGTTTGCAAGGACATCCAGATAACTCACTATGGAGCAACAGAATGCTGATGGGTAACATTATACATCATCACACTCCTTATCTTCTGTGTAGTTACAACTGAACATTCTCTAACTCAATATTCACTGACTTCCTATCTTCTGCCAATAATATTAATTAAACCTCTTTTCAACAAAAGTAAATTGGTTTGCATACTTAAATTTGCTTAGTGGTATGGTACCTGAAATCACTTTGTGTTAGTTGATCATTTACATATGCAACAAGTGTTGCTCATGACAATGGAATACAGGTAGATAACAAAGCACCATCTTTTTTATTAGGTTCTCCAAGTCACCTATGGGCTTATTTTGCACACCCCAAAAAGTAATTTTCCTAACAAATTTATTCAAGACCATGTTGAAAATGAGAATACCCCAATGAAAATGTTAGGAACAAAGCTAAAGTTTAGACTATAACATTCTTATTAAAAAGAATTCAACCATATAAAAGGGCATTACTTAACAAAATAAACCCCCTCCATTTTCATGCTGTCAGCAATGGTACCACATGGAAGAGAAATGTTACAAGATCTGAGAAAATTATTTACAAAAGAAAGGTAAAGGCTATAAGAAGGTCAGCAAAGCTTTACTTACCAATCCATGGTAGCATGTATCAGTCACTAGCATTATTAACTCAGCCAGGTATGTTTGACTTTGAGAAAAACATACTTTAAAAGCCGAGATTGCACTGTATACTAGTCAGACAGGTGAATCCCTTGCGGCTTCTCCCCACCTGCTTACCTGGATTGCTCTGCCTGCATGAGCTTATAGCAGACACATATCACTCCAGGTCTGCGGGCGAGGAGAATACATTGCAGTCTCGGTCCCCGGTGGTTTAGAAAGTATGTTTTTCTCTGAAATGCTGCACATCTCAGTCAAACATATCTGGCTGACTTAATACAGCCAGTGTCTGATATGTGCTGCCTACATATTGGGCAGCATGTTAAAAGGGAACTTGTCAGCTGATACATGCAAACAGGAGCGTCATCTATTGAGAAGGGTTGAGGAAAAGCAACATTCAAGTTCACTGCAGTTTGCTAAAGAAGTAGAAAGTTAAACTGGGTTGAGTGTTCCCTGTGACACAATATAGTATACACTGCAGAGGATTGGCATGCATGGGTATGGTCCTCAAAGGAAGCTTGACCTAAAGCCCACAGGTAAAAAAAAGCTCACCTATAATTTGCCATTGTCCATGCTGAAAAATATAAGACTTTTTAGACCCTCTACTGGACTGATGAGGCCAAGATAAATGATTTTTGGAACTGATGGTTTTAAAGGGAATCTGTCACCTCATTTTGCCGTTATAAACTGTGGCCACTGCCATTAGGGGCTTACCTACAGCATTCTGTAATGCTGTAGATAAGCGCCCTATGTAACCTGAAAGATAAGAAAACAAGTTGTATTATACTCACCTGGGGGGGAGCGGTCCGGTCCCATGGGTCCAGGTCCGGCATCTTTTCTTACCTTTCAGGTTACATCGGGGGGCTTATCTACAGCATTATAGAATGCTGTAGATAAGCCCCTAATGGCGATGGCTGCAGTTTATAGTGGCAAAATGAGGTGACAGATTCCCTTTAAAACTGTAGGATGTTGCAGAGGTCAGGAGTACAAAAAAAAATGCATGGTGCCTACATTGAAACATGGTGGTGGCAATGTCTTTATATGGGGATACATGAGTAATCCTGGTTTCAGGGAGCTACATTTCATTGAATTCACAGATGTACTGCTCTATTTTGAAAGAGAATTACCGTATATACTCGAGTATAAGCCGACCCGAGTATAAGCCGACCCCCCTAATTTTGCCACAAAAAACTGGGAAAACTTATTGACTCGAGTATAAGCCTAGGGTGGAAATGCAGCATTTACCGGTGAATTTCAAAAATAAAAATAGATCATTATTTCCCCATAGCTGTGCCATATAGTGCTCTACACCATTCATATTTCCCCATAGCTGTGCCCCATATAGTGCTCTGCACCGTTCACTGTGCCCCCTAGCTGTGCCATATACAGTGCTCTGCACCGTTCACTGTGCCCCATAGCTGTGCCATATATGGTGCTCTGCACCGTTCACTGTGCCCCCTAGCTGTGCCATATACGGTGCTCTGCACCGTTCACTGTGCCCCCTAGCTGTGCCTTATACGGTGCTCTGCACCGTTCATTGTGCCCCCTAGCTGTGCCTTATACGGTGCTCTGCACCGTTCATTGTGCCCCCTAGCTGTGCCTTATACGGTGCTCTGCACCGTTCACTGTGCCCCCTAGCTGTGCCTTATACGGTGCTCTGCACCGTTCATTGTGCCCCATAGATGTGCCTTATACGGTGCTCTGCACCGTTCACTGTGCCCCATAGATGCTCCACATTAATCTGTGCTGCCGCTGCTACTGCTGCAATAAAAAAAAAAAAAACACATACTCACCTCCCTTGATTGCAGCTCCCAGCGTCTCGTTCCGGCGCCTCCATCTTCCCGGCGTCTCTGCTCTGACTGATCAGGCAGAGGGCGCCGCGCACACTATATATGCGTCATCGCGCCCTCTGCCTGATCAGTCAGAGAGCGCAGACGCCGGGAAGATGGAGGCGCCGGCCGGGAAGATGGATCGGCGCCCGGCGGCTGGAACGAGGACAGGTGAATATAACATACTCACCTAGTCCTGGCGATCCTCGCGCTGTCCCCTCCTGTCTTCGGCGCTGCAGCTTCTTTCTCTATCAGCGGTCACCGGCACCGCTGATTAGAGAAATGAATAAGCGGCTCCGCCCCTATGGGAGGTGGAGCCGCTTATTCATTTCTGTAATGAGCGGTCCCACGTGACCGCTGAAGAGGGGAAGAAGCTGCAGCACAGAAGCCCGTGGGACGGCAGGGACAGCGCGAGGATCGCTGGGACTAGGTAAGTATACCCCAGCGCCCTCAGCCCCTCACCTGCCGACCCCACCGCTACCGTGACTCGAGTATAAGCCGAGGGGGGCACTTTCAGCCCTAAAATTTGGGCTGAAAATCTCGGCTTATACTCGAGTATATACGGTAATCAAAGGTTTCATTGCCTGACATCACATACCCAATAGTCAGCTTTACTTTGGTTTGTCAGAGGGTATACAGGTCCTTCTCAAAAAATTAGCATATAGTGTTAAATTTCATTATTTACCATAATGTAATGATTACAATTAAACTTTCATATATTATAGATTCATTATCCACCAACTGAAATTTGTCAGGTCTTTTATTGTTTTAATACTGATGATTTTGGCATACAACTCCTGATAACCCAAAAAACCTGTCTCAATAAATTAGCATATCAAGAAAAGGTTCTCTAAACGACCTATTACCCTAATCTTCTGAATCAACTAATTAACTCTAAACACATGCAAAAGATACCTGAGGCTTTTATAAACTCCCTGCCTGGTTCATTACTCAAAACCCCCATCATGGGTAAGACTAGCGACCTGACAGATGTCAAGAAGGCCATCATTGACACCCTCAAGCAAGAGGGTAAGACCCAGAAAGAAATTTCTCAACAAATAGGCTGTTCCCAGAGTGCTGTATCAAGGCACCTCAATGGTAAGTCTGTTGGAAGGAAACAATGTGGCAGAAAACGCTGTACAACGAGAAGAGGAGACCGGACCCTGAGGAAGATTGTGGAGAAGGACCGATTCCAGACCTTGGGGAACCTGAGGAAGCAGTGGACTGAGTCTGGTGTGGAAACATCCAGAGCCACCGTGCACAGGCGTGTGCAGGAAATGGGCTACAGGTGCCGCATTCCCCAGGTAAAGCCACTTTTGAACCATAAACAGCGGCAGAGGCGCCTGACCTGGGCTACAGAGAAGCAGCACTGGACTGTTGCTAAGTGGTCCCAAGTACTTTTTTCTGATGAAAGCAAATTTTGCATGTCATTCGGAAATCAAGGTACCAGAGTCTGGAGGAAGACTGGGGAGAAGGAAATGCCAAAATGCCTGAAGTCCAGTGTCAAGTACCCACAGTCAGTGATGGTGTGGGGTGCCATGTCTGCTGCTGGTGTTGGTCCCCTGGTTTTCATCAAGGGCAGGGTCAATGCAGCTAGCTATCAGGAGATTTTGGAGCACTTCATGCTTCCATCGGCTGAAATGCTTTATGGAGATGAAGATTTCATTTTTCAGCATGACCTGGCACCTGCTCACAGTGCCAAAACCACTGGTAAATGGTTTACTGACCATGGTATTACTGTGCTCAATTGGCCTGCCAACTCTCCTGACCTGAACCCCATAGAGAATCTGTGGGATATTGTGAAGAGAAAGTTGAGAGACGCAAGACCCAACACTCTGGATGAGCTTAAGGCCGCTATTGAAGCATCCTGGGCCTCCATAACATCTCAGCAGTGTCACAGGCTGATTGCCTCCATGCCACGCCGCATTGAAGCAGTCATTTCTGCCAAAGGATTCCCGACCAAGTATTGAGTGCATAACTGAACATTATTATTTGTTGTTTTTTTTGTTTGTTATTAAAAAACACTTTTATGTGATTGGATGGGTGAAATATGCTAATTTATTGAGACAGGTTTTTTGGGTTATCAGGAGTTGTATGCCAAAATCATCAGTATTAAAACAATAAAAGACCTGACAAATTTCAGTTGGTGGATAATGAATCTATAATATATGAAAGTTTAATTGTAACCATTACATTATGGTAAATAATGAAATGTAACACTATATGCTAATTTTTTGAGAAGGACCTGTATTCAGGGGTGTAACTAGAGTTCCATGGGCCCCGGTGCAAAATGTGATGTTAGTCAATGTTGCTCAAACATACGTGTTTACTCTCCATTTTGTCCCCATCCTGGCACCTACCTGTAATAATGTTCCCCATACTATCCCCTTCCTGTAATAATATCCCCCATCCTCAGCTCCTTTCCGTAATAACGTCCTCTGTCTTAGCCATTTTGGAATTATGTCCCTGTCCTGAACCTGTTCTGCAATAATGACCCCCGTTCTCGCCTCTTTCTGTAGTAAAGTCCCCCATATTGGCCCCCATTATGTAATAACGTCTCATAACCTAGGCTCCATCCTTTTATAATGTCCTCAACCCTGTACCCCTTCCAGTTGTAATATCCCCTGTCATGGGCCTCTTCCTGTTATAATGTTCCCTATCCTCGGCCACTTCCTGTTATAATGTAGCTTTTGCTAGTATAATGTCCACCATTCTGAGCCCCTTACAGTTGTAATGTCTCAAATTTTGTGCCCCTTTCTGGTATAATGTTCCTTGTCTTGGGCCTCTTACTGTAATAATGTCCCATCCAGACCCCTTTCTGTAACAGTGTAATCTATCCCAGTGTAATGTCCCCCTAGGATGGGACCCTTTCTAGAAAAATGTTCTCCATTTTATAACAATGTCCTGCATTCTTGGCCCCTTCCTGGTGTAATGGCCCCATCATATAACAATATTTCCCATCAAAGAATATTGTCCCCCATCCTGGGTGCCTTCCTGATATAATTAATCCCATCCTGGTGTAATGACCCCCATTCTAGTATAATGCCCCATCCTGAGCCCTTTCCTTGCATAATTAAGTAAATAAGGCAGCACACTGTAGCGCTGAAACATGCAAATATGAAACACGAAAATTGAACTGCATTACTGCACTAGAAATATGAAAAATGAGAGCGTTTAGCGCATAAAAATGGCCAATTTTATGTGTACCTGGTAGCCCCTTTACGGCATCCCTCTTATACCAGGTCCTACACTTGCCTTACCTCGCTGAGAATAAACGTCTCCATCTGAATGGGTACATGTGAAACCTCTTCCTAGACTAAAATTCTCTCTCTCTGTGGAGGGGTATTGGACCTGCTGTAATTAAAAGACCTGTGGCTGGGAGGCGGAGTGCACGATCAGAAGGCTAGAGAATACATTTCAAAAACCTGACCTGCACATCCAAACATAGACTCAGTGTGAACAGGTGCTGAACCTAGAGTCGCCAACTCGTATATAGTTAAGTAAATAAGGCAGTACACTGTTGCGCTGAAACATGCAAATATGAAACACGAAAATTGAACTGCATTACTGCACTAGAAATATGAAAAATGAGAGCGTTTAGCGCATAAAAATGGCCAATTTTATGTGTACCTGGTAGCCCCTTTACGGCATCTCTCTTATACCAGGTCCTACACTTGCCTTACCTCGCTGAGAATAAACGTCTCCATCTGAATGGGTACATGTGAAACCTCTTCCTAGACTAAAATTCTCTCTCTCTGTGGAGGGGTAATGGACCTGCTGTAATTATTTACTTAACTATATACGAGTTGGCGACTCTAGGTTCAGCACCTGTTCACACTTAGTCTATGTTTGGATGTGCCGGTCAGGTTTTTGAAATGTATTCTCTAGCCTTCTGATCGTGCACTCCGCCTCCCAGCCACAGGTGTTTTAATTACAGCAGGTCCAATACCCCTCCACAGAGAGAGAGAATTTTAGTCTAGGAAGAGGTTTCACATGTACCCATTCAGATGGAGACGTTTATTCTCAGCGAGGTAAGGCAAGTGTAGGACCTGGTATAAGAGAGATGCCGTAAAGGGGCTACCAGGTACACATAAAATTGGCCATTTTTATGCGCTAAACGCTCTCATTTTTCATATTTCTAGTGCAGTAATGCAGTTCAATTTTCGTGTTTCATATTTGCATGTTTCAGCGCTACAGTGTGCTGCCTTATTTACTTAACTATATACGAGTTGGCGACTCTAGGTTCAGCACCTGTTCACACTGAGTCAATGTTTGGATGTGCAGGTCAGGTTTTTGAAATGCTTTCCTTGCATAATGTCCCCCATCCTAGGCCCTGTTCATCCTGCCGTTCTTTTCCAACTCATTAAAAAAATGATAATAAACTATTCTTCTTACCTTCCTCCACTTCCTTGACATGCGGTGTTAATCTCTGTAGCCTGCAGCTGACTTCGGTGTGCTAGCCATTAATCGCAAGACGTCACTGCCATGCACCACTCATATTGGGCTCGCTGATGTGAGCTGTTGGCCTGTGATTGGCTGGCGATATGTATTGTAGTACAGGATGCCAACGGATTCCTGCGCCACATACGCTTTACCTGAATGTGTATCCTTGGACACACATCCAGCTGAAATATGTGCCGGCACGGGCTTGGTTGCGTTCGCACCCTCTGCAACAGCAATTGTTACACCCCGGGGTTCAGGTATATGTGATTTAGTTGTAGGGGTTCTTTAGGAAATAAAGATGACTCTGGGCTGCAGTTCTGCTTATGTAAGGCTACGTTCACATTGGCGTTCCGCCAATGTGCGTCGCTGTTGCGCCGGCGACGCAGCGGCGACGCGCCCCTATGTTTAACATAGGGGACGCGTGCGTTGTTTTGGTGGCGTTTTTCGCCACGTGCGTCGTTTCCGACGCTAGCGTCGGACGCAAGAAAACGCTACATTGTAGCATTTTCTGTGCGTCCGATTTTCGTCAAAAACGACGCACGCGTCGCAAAACGCGCGCGTTTGCGCGCGTTTTTACGTGCGTCGCGCGTTGCGTCGCCGACGCAGGGCGGCGCAACGCTAGTGTGAACCTAGCCTAAGATGGTGCTGGCTGCTGAAAATTTTTGTTCACCAGTGGGAAAAATAGGAAAAGTACCTTACCTATGAAATGTTGAAGCTGCTTCAGATAATGGAGCAGGACCAGCAGAAGTGAGAAGTTGTGTTTGCTGCTGGAAAAAATCAAGGAGAAGAGGCTCCAAAGCAGAAGTACATGATTAAAAAGTGAGATTCTTTATGCCAGGTATGTCTACTCCTTACTATTACGTGTTTTAGCAGAGGGTGTGGGGGTGAGAGTGAGAAGGTCCAGAATCTTTCTGAACCTAAAGCGCTACCAAGTGCTCATACTTCCAAAATGAGTCCACTCTTGCTGGAACATCAAGAACACATGGTGGAAAGTCAGTCTGCTCCTCCCTTGGTTTGTCAGAATTCTTGGTGTGTAAGCAATGCCTTACATAGCAGAGATACGTTAAAAAAATCTTTCGTTGGTCAAATAATCTGGAAGCATTGTTCTGCCTTTACATGTTCAGTGGTAGTTATATACAGTAGACAAGTGTCAATCAAACAATTTATGCAGGACTAATGTGCATGCTGGTGTCCTACTCTCAATAACATATTTTACCATCTTTTTTTCTTAAGATCCATAAGCCTCGGCCAGAGGTGTCTAAAAGCCACTTCTTCCCCCCTCTCTATAGAGAACCCATGTACACTCAACTGAACTGTATGTGCCTGTATATTGGCAGTCAGCAGCAATTCCTGTTGGCCAAACAGTTGTATAACCATCTTTACTAGGTAGAGCAGTATTAATATATCTACATGAGGTCATCAATGTTCCCATGGCAGTATTGAGACAGCAATTAATAGTTTTCAGAAGAATGCACGTGACATAAATTTGTTGGAATCCAGAGAACTTGAGTTCTCGTTCTTTTGTTCTATGGAAAATACATAAACAGTAATCAATGCTCTGCTATTACACTTTTATCTTCACGGTAAGATTGACTAACTTGCAACATTGCCATTTCTTTATTGGTTACAGGAACTGGCCATCCTCAATTTAGAAAATATATTTGACTGATTGTAGGTGATTAGTAAGTACAGTATAGACCCACTTACGCTAAATCCATATTGACCTGACATGGCAACTACCAATATGCCTCTGTTTTCTTTGATGATCTTATAAACCAGCTACAGCTTGTTAGTCACCGTCTTAAGAAAGCAATCATTTGAGATATTTTTCATATTTTGTGACCAAGTTTCATTTCCTTTGTGATAAATACTTTTGGTCATAAAGAAATCCCATGGCATTTCTGAGTATGTTCATACTCTAAAGCAGAGGTCCCCAACCTTTTTTGCACCAGGGACCGGCTTTAAGCAAGACCAGTTTTCCATGGCCCGGTGGGGTGGGGGTGGGGCAGTGGCGGGGCTCTGGTCATATGGGGGTGGAGTTATGGAGGGGTGGAGCTTAGTGCATACTTATCATATAATTATGACATTTATAATGAGAATGTGATTCTCACACACACACATTCTCACACACACAATCACACACACATTCACACACACACATTCTCACACACACACACTCACACACACATTCACACACACACATTCACACACCCCTCTCACCTCTCCTCGCACTCTCCCACAGCATCTCATTGCCTTCCTCTGACACAGCCGGCCGCTGAATGATGACGTCATCCAGCGGCGCGTCTGTGTGAGAAGAAGCAGGAAGACAGATCGCTGGGCAGTGGAGCTGCAGGGATTTCTCCCTGCCCATCACAGCCACCCTGCAGGGGCTCCCCTCCACCTCTGCACTTGTTGGGAGCCGGCGCTCTGCAGCTTCTCTGTGCCGGCTGTCAGCTTGACAGTCGGCACAGAGAACAGCTGACTCCCTGACCGGGGGCGGCAGAATGCAGCCGCCGGGGGAGACACTGCGGACCGCCGAATGAGGCGGCCCGACTGCGCCCCCCTGCCGGCTGCGCCCCCCTAGATACGCCACTGGGCGTGTCAGTGAGGAGAGCCTGCCGCCCCACCCCGTCAGGAACACACCATGCTGCGCAGGAGGGCTGTGTCACTAAGACCCGCCTGACGCCCCGCCCCGTCCTGCATAATGTTCTCTGCCGGGATCTGCGAGCTGTCACAGAGCGTGCTCTGACCAGGCGCAGGGCCACGAAGCTAGCTGTCAGCGGCGCCGCGGACCGGCTGAAAAACCCCAACGGCCCGGTCCTGGTCCGCGGACCGGCGGTTGGGGACCTCTGCTCTAAAGCACATGCACCTCTTATTAACCCCTGAGAAATCAGAAAGACAATCAGCTGGTTGATGGTAATTTTTCAGACTAGGATTTGTTCTATATTTACCTGCAAATATATGGTTAATCTGCAGGTAAATAGCATTCAAATGCTGCCAGGTGTCTTACTAAAAGTGCAGCTACTGGGAGAAAATGAACTTGTTTCCTCCTGGGAGCCGCCTGCTTTCAGTCATAGGGGCAGTGCAGGGAGCCTTTACAGTCACCATTCACAGAACCACTTACCATACTGTAAGCAGTCCTCAGCACTTCGACAGCTCGCTCTGCGCAGATATGCAACACCGCTAGCTATCAAATCACCGCTATGAATGTGTTTGGGTGTGCTTATGGGGTGCCTCTGAAAATCAGGGGTTCTCAGAAGGAAATATGTTCATTTTCTCCCAGTGGAAGCACTTTCAGTAAGGCAGCTGGGCAGCGCGTTGAAATGATATTTACCTCTCATTGAAAAATTACATATTGTTTAAATAAGGTTACATGTGTTTTATTAAAAAAAAAATTGGCAGTGTATGTTTTCATATCATATCTATATTGAAAATCATAGTAACATAGTAACATAGTAACATAGTAAGGCCGAAAAAAGACATTTGTCCATCCAGTTCAGCCTATATTCCATCATAATAAATCCCCAGATCTACGTCCTTCTACAGAACCTAATAATTGTATGATACAATATTGTTCTGCTCCAGGAAGACATCCAGGGCTCTCTTGAACCCCTCGACTGAGTTCGCCATCACCACCTCCTCGGGCAAGCAATTCCAGATTCTCACTGCCCTAACAGTAAAGAATCCTCTTCTATGTTGGTGGAAAAACCTTCTCTCCTCCAGACGCAAAGAATGCCCCCTTGTGCCCGTCACCTTCCTTGGTATAAACAGATCCTCAGCGAGATATTTGTATTGTCCCCTTATATACTTATACATGGTTATTAGATCGCCCCTCAGTCGTCTTTTTTCTAGACTAAATAATCCTAATTTCGCTAATCTATCTGGGTATTGTAGTTCTCCCATCCCCTTTATTAATTTTGTTGCCCTCCTTTGTACTCTCTCTAGTTCCATTATATCCTTCCTGAGCACCGGTGCCCAAAACTGGACACAGTACTCTATGTGCGGTCTAACTAGGGATTTGTACAGAGGCAGTATAATGCTCTCATCATGTGTATCCAGACCTCTTTTAATGCACCCCATGATCCTGTTTGCCTTGGCAGCTGCTGCCTGGCACTGGCTGCTCCAGGTAAGTTTATCATTAACTAGGATCCCCAAGTCCTTCTCCCTGTCAGATTTACCCAGTGGTTTCCCATTCAGTGTGTAATGGTGATATTGATTCCTTCTTCCCATGTGTATAACCTTACATTTATCATTGTTAAACCTCATCTGCCACCTTTCAGTCCAAGTTTCCAACTTATCCAGATCCATCTGTAGCAGAATACTATCTTCTCTTGTATTAACTGCTTTACATAGTTTTGTATCATCTGCAAATATCGATATTTTACTGTGTAAACCTTCTACCAGATCATTAATGAATATGTTGAAGAGAACAGGTCCCAATACCGACCCCTGCGGTACCCCACTGGTCACAGCGACCCAGTTAGAGACTATACCATTTATAACCACCCTCTGCTTTCTATCACTAAGCCAGTTACTAACCCATTTACACACATTTTCCCCCAGACCAAGCATTCTCATTTTGTGTACCAACCTCTTGTGCGGCACGGTATCAAACGCTTTGGAAAAATCGAGATATACCACGTCCAATGACTCACCGTGGTCCAGCCTATAGCTTACCTCTTCATAAAAACTCATTAAATTAGTAATCTTTCAGTTTTTGCCCTGGCCGCTGGGACTGTTTGATACTCATACTTCCTGTCTTTTTTTAAAGAGTTATCAGTATTGCTCCTTCTCCGCCGAGGCTGGTATACAATGACAGGTAACACCTCCATACACAGCTGAAACACAAGATTATTATAATTATTATTTATTATTATAGCGCCATTTATTCCATGGCGCTTTACATTTCAGGAGGGGTATACATAATAAAAACAAGTACAATAATCTTAAACAATACAAGTCATGACTGGTACAGTAGGAGAGGACCCTGCCCACGAGGGCTCACAATATACAAGGGATGCGTGAGGAAACAATAGGTGAGGGTAGAGCTGGTCGTGCAGAGGTTTGGTTGATCGGTGGTTGCTGCAAGTTGTAGGCTTGTCGGAAGAGGTAGGTCTTCAGGTTCTTTTTGAAGTTTTCGTTGGTAGGCGAGAGTCTGATATGTTGTGGTAGAGAGTTCCAGAGTAGGGGTGATACGTGACAGAAATCTTGTATACGATTGTGGGAAGAAGGGATAAGAGGGCAGTCGAGAAGAAGATCTTGTGAGGATCGGCGGTTGCATGCAGGTAAGTATCGGGAGACGAGGTCACATATGTATGGAGGAGACAGGTTGTGGATGGCTTTGTATGTCATGGTAAGGGTTTTGTACTGGAGTCTCTGGGCAATGGGGAGCCAGAGATCCACCAATCATGATAGGCAATGTCACAACAACCCCTGCTCCTCCCATCAGATTGTCCTTTGCACATGCTCATTAGATTCTTCAATGCATAAGAGTGGGTCAGAGTCTATTTCTTGTGGCTAATGAACACAGGCTTGAACTGGCCCACAGGGTAACAGGGGAATCCCCCTGTGGGCTCCTGTGTAGATCTGGGCCCCCAACCCCATTGTATGGGCAGTACTAGGCACAATTCACTTGATTCACTCTGTACAGAAAAAAGCAGCATCTCATCGTTCATTAACCACACTACCCAGTTTATTATTATATAGAGATATAGGTACATTTATGAACAAAGGTAGTATAATATTTGCAGAAAAAGAAATACAAAAGAAAACCAGAGCAGCACAACGTCCCACACACAGAGAAACTTACAATAGGCTCATTTGTTTTGATCTAGCAGTCTGGGAAAGAGAGGGAGGTGCTATTTGCATGAAAAAAGTCTGTGTAAATCCAACATAGTAAGAAAGGATTGCAAATGCACTCACCGACTGCAGTTCAAAGTGTTTATTCCAACAACAAGTGAAACATCTTCACGGCACGGGGGAAAGGAAATTAGCCAGGGAGAGTGCGGCAGACGAGACGACGGCCGTTTTCCCCCGTGCCGTGAAGATGTTTCACTTGTTGTTGGAATAAACACTTTGAACTGCAGTCGGTGAGTGCATTTGCAATCCTTTCTTACTATGTTGAGTATAATATTTGCATGCAGGTGAAAAGTGGGCACCCCCAAAGTCAATGGTGCTGGTGGGCCCTTGTCACCCCAGTCCGACACTGGTTGTAGTGCTTGCACAAGTGCTGTGACTCATTCTAACAGCACTTGTGCTGATCTTTAGGGGTGTGAAGATTTCCACTGATCTGAAAATACTGGTCTATTTTAAGTATCAATAATCTAAACCTCAATGCACTGAGTCCGAAATTACTGCTGGCAGATTACTGCTATTTACTCTGTAAAATTGTGAATGCAGCAGTTGGCTATTAACAGCCTGTAATCTATGATGAGTATAAGATACAGTAAAGAAATATTAGATAATTTTCACTCATCCAATATTCTATCCCACGGCCGGTGTCAGCACCCGGCGTACCCGGGCAAGTGCCGGGGCCCATTCAAGGCCGGCGTTAAGGGCAGGCAGCTGCCAGTGCCTAGGACCACTGCTCCCCCAGAGGCCCTCAGCTAGCGGCACATCACGGAGCTTACTCGGCAGGGAAGGGGGAGCGGCCGGGGGCTGTCTAATTATACTCTCCTACTCCTGGCGGCTGGCACGGTCCCTGCAGGTCCCCGGCTCCCAAGCTTTCTCCTGTACTGAGCGGTCACATGGTACCGCTCATTACAGTAATGAATATGCGGCTCCACCTCCCATAAGGTTGGAGCCGCATATTCATTACTGTAATGAGCAGTAATGGTGACCGCTCAATACAGGAAGAAGCTGCCGGCGCCGGGAAGCAGGGACTGCACCGCGCCAGCAGCAGGTGAGTATAATGGGGAGGGGAGCGCAGCACTGTGCGATATTCACCCGCTCCTCGTTCCAGCCGCCGCTCCGTCTTTAGCGTCTTCAGTAGTGACGCTGAGGTCAGAGGGCATGGTGACGTGGTTAGTGCACGCCCTCTGCCTGAGCGTCAGTGCAGAAGACGCTGAAGAAGATGCAGCGGCGGCTGGAACGAGGACAGGTGAATATTGAAAGTGCCGGGGGCCTGAGTGATGGAGAGGTGAGTGTGATTTTTTTTTTTTTATTGCAGCAACAGCAAATGGGGCAAGTGTCTGTATGGAGCATCTTATGGGGCAATAACGTTTGTGCAGCACTATATGGGGCAAGTGTCTGTATGGGGCCATAACGTTTGTGCAGCACTATATGGGGCAAGTGTCTCTATATACTACATGGCTGTTCTATATACTATGTGGGCCATGTTATATACTACGTGGGCTGTTATATGCTACGTGGGCTCTGCTATATACTAGATGGATGTTCTATAGACTCCGTGGGCCGTGTTATATACTATGTGGCTGTCCTATATACATATGGGCTGTGCTATATACTATGTGGCTGTGCTATATACTATATGGGCTGTGCTATATACTATGTGGCTGTGTTATATGCTACGTGGGCTGTTATATACTACATGGCTGTGTTATATGCTATGTGGCTGTGCTATATTCTAAGTGGGCTGTGTTATATACTACATGGCTGTGTTTATATGCGATCATGAATCGTGGTATGTGTTAAAGGGGGGGCCCACTGAGACTCTTTCGCCTGGGGCCCTCAAAAACCTGGAGCCGGCACTGTTCTATCCATTATAAACGAGTACTCATTATAGTCTATGGGCATGCTCACATGTCTAGCTTTTTTATAGATAAATTGACGCTATCCATGTGGCATCATAATGGTGTCCACTTTTCACTGTCAAATAGGTAGAAGTTGGAAAATGTTGATCTTTTTCAATCCTTTCAAACAAAAATCACACTTTTAGTAAAAATGTACATCGTGACCAAAAATGACAGAAATCATTTAAAAATCATTGACCAAAATGTATCCACATAAGGGGATAGATATGAATTCTCATTGCAGTTCTTGAAGAGAAACACATCTTATGAGCCCTGTCACGATATGGTATGAAATATCATAAGTAGTTCTCTTGCTAGCCTGCGTGGGCTAAGCCCCCCTTCTTGGAGTAACAGTTTGTAGCTGCCAATTCCTGGCTTTCCTTCTCAGAGAGTGTGGGGAGTTTTATGGCCGAACGGTATTTACGACCAGGTTAGAATCTTCCACTAGCTGGACAATGGAAAAGTGGCTCCAAAAATTCATGAAAGATTCTTTGTTTAGTTTTTGTTAGATATTAGGCAAACGATTTAAGCTAGAAATACGAAAATATATATTCTTATTCTCACTCGGTGTATCTACACATCCCTTGAAACTCGGGCTTCTAACTCCGTCTGGTAAAGAAGTAGGGTTTTCTCTGTAAATATGTATCCCAGATAGGACATATTTGATCTCATTAGAATGCTCACGTTAATCCGAGATGAATTATGAGTATGTTCTGACTCTGTCATGTGTTGTAGCGAAGTTATAGCAAGTAGATAAATTTAAGATTGAAGTACTCAGAAGGTAGAGAGAGGAGGGTCTGGATAAGCCAGCCTTTCTGTGATGTCACAGCCTTGAAGTTATAACTGTCTGCACACATCCCCAGCTCACTCTCTCTGCTTGATTTCTTCTTCTGGACTTCTTGTCTTCTCCTGAAGCCAGCAGCCCGTCCTAATGAGCTGGGACATATGGAAAACTCCACTAGCCTGCTTGCCTGTCATGCTTTGAACATGTAAGTGTTGCTTTTTCTCATTTATTCCCTTTATGTTATAATTACCCTTGTACATATTTGCAATTGTCTCATTTGTAACATCTTTATAAACTATTTTTGATAAAGCACTGCCTAATTATTTTTATGGGATATAATATTTCATATTAGTTCGTTCATCCATGCTCTAAACGTACCCTGTCTCTTGCAGAGAATTACGCTACTGTGTTGGGTTAGCTTCGGACCCGTTTAATCGAAGCTGGTGGCAGCGAGAAGTGTGCAGACTTTTGGGTTATGTTGTAGCGGCTGCGGCGTTAATAATTATTGTTCCTGCCTGAGTGGGAGTAGTTATCGCGTCGCTGCAGCGTGCCCAATAGCCAGTACATAGCAGGCAGCCTTTCTGGCGACTAATTACCCAGGGTGCAGTACCTAATCTGACCTGAGAGTAAGGGAGGCGCCAGAGAGCTGCAAGTGTTAAGTGGAACTGTAAGCGGGATATACATAAATCCCTGCAGTTCGTGGTATATAGAAAAGCAGTGGGATACCTAGAATAAGCCCCTGCTGTAAACTAAGAGGTCAATAGCCTTGTGTGTGGTTTTTCATCACATCGTGGAGTGGAGGGATAACTAAGATAAGCCCCCCTGCACATGTGATAGCCGTCTGTTGGCCTAAAGTCACCTCAATCCGTGACGTAGGGGTGACGGTCACGGTGTGAATCCTGACCCATTGGTGACAGCGGTCAGGGGAATCGTGACAATTGGTGGCAGCAGTGGGATATTAGAGCATTAGTGATTTGGTTTGAGTAATCATTCCTCTCACTAAAAACTTGCAGAAAGTTCTTGCGAGGACTCTGCGCGAATAAGTTTGGAGAACGAACTCAGTGTTTTATTAGTCTTGAGACAATTGCGTACTGGTAATTATCCCCTCCCTTTCTCTTCGTTTTTCTATCCTATCTTTTATTTGGCAACCATGGTTGTGCTGGGAGAAACCTTTTATGAGCAGCAGACCAGAGACACCCTTGTTGCCTTATGCAAGACACAGCACATTGACTTTGCAAGCAAAAACAAAGCCCAACTGGTCGCAGATCTGGTGCAATGGGAAGCCGCTCGAGACCGCTCTCAGAGCGCAGAGGCCGCAGAAGCCAGCACGAGCAGAGGTGCTGCAGCAGAGGTCCAACCACTGAATGCTGGCCCTGTTAGCAATCCGGGCGAATTGGACCCCCACCTGCAGGCGGCCTTGAAAGAATTCCCCATTGACGACCATGAGGGACGTCGGCAGCTGATTCAGCAATACCGGCAGGAGGCCCAGGCCCAGCAAGCCGAGAGAGAGGCCTGAGCTGAGAGAGAGGCCCGAGCTGAACGAGAGGCCCAGGCCCAACGAGCCGAGCGGCAAGCGGAGCGGGAGTACCAGCTGCAGTTAGCCCAACTGCAAATGCAGGGGTTGTCCCAGACCAACCGTGAGCCCAGCAGCGCTCAGACACCGAAGCCCCGGCCCGATCACTTCCCTGTTATGGAGAAGGACGGAGACTTGGACACTTTTCTGCGGGCCTTTGAGAATGCCTGCAGACAGTACCGGCTGCCTACAGATGAATGGGCCCGATACCTGACACCAGGGCTGAGAGGTAAAGCTCTGGAGGCGTTTGCTGCCCTCCCTCAAGAACAAGATGGTGACTATGAGGCCATCAAGCAGGCTCTCATAGCCAAGTACCAGCTTACACCCGAGGTGTACCGTAGAAAGTTCCGGACCCTCCAACGTGGCCCACACAACAGTTACAGTGATGTGGTGCATGGACTGGGGACCCACTTTGACCAGTGGATCCAAGGACTGTCAGTGACCACCTTTGCACAGCTGCGAGACCTGATGATCAAAGACCAGTTCTTTCATCTTTGCCCAGCTGAGGTGCGACAGTTCGTGATGGACAGAGAACCCAAAGACGTGACGAAAGCAGCGCAGATTGCCGATGCCTATGAGGCCAACCGTAGATCGGAAGTGCGGAAGCCAGTCACCACCAGCTGGAGAGGGGGTAAGCCTGCAACCAACGCCAGTACCCCTGCCAGCCAACACACCAGAGGTCCTGTCCCTGTGGCCAACAACACCAGACCTACCACCGAACCTCGCACGTGTTTCACCTGCCATCAGACTGGTCATATCAGTCCCTCCTGCCCAACCAAGCAGAAGAACACCCCAGCCAAGGCCCCAGGGCCTAATGCAGCAGTTCTTTTGGTGGGTGGTGTGGTTGGGAGGGTGTGTGACAACGTACAGCCCGTCACTGTGGGAGGCCATGTTGCTACAGGCCTCAAGGACACCGGGGCTGAACGAACCCTCATCCGACCCGAACTGGCGGCCCCTGAAGAAATCATTCCGGGGAAAACCCTAACTGTCACTGGGATTGGGGGCATCAGCTGTCCCTTACCGATGGCCCGGGTTTTTATTGATTGGGGTGCCGGGAGCGGGGTGAAGGAAGTGGGGCTGTCTGATAATTTGCCCACTGATGTTTTGTTGGGGACTGATTTGGGGAGGTTGGTTGCCCACTACGTCATTGATACCCCTCCCCAATCTACTAATAAGGGTAGCGTTAACCCTGATGATGATGATGATGATGATGATGGGAGATCGCATGTGTTACCTGACCATGCTTTATCTTGTAATGATGCATCTATTAACCATTTTTTTCCTAGGATTGATGGGGAAAATGTTGTACTTGTGCCAGCTGAATCTGATAATGATTTTTCTGTGAAGGATAATGTGTCCATAGGTACAGGCGTGCCCAGCCACGTCGCTCTGCGGAGTGAGACGGCTGAGGAACCCCTAACAGGGGCAAGTTTCGGTGCTACAGGAAATGGGGAGATGCATGGGAACCGTGAGGAAGGTGACGCCATGAAAGTGACCAGTGCCACCGAGGAAGGTAACTGGCCCATAAGTAGCACTGCCCCTGGAGTGTTGGGGGTGGATGGGGAGGTAGAGCCCATAGCAGCGCCGGCTGATGGGCCTGTAGAAATCCCCGGGGAGACAGCCTACGTAGCTGCTGTCACCCGCAGTCAGAGTGCCCGGAACGCAGATAACTGTCGGCCTTCCGGACCCCCCTCAGTCATCCCTGTGACTGAACCAGAGGTGGACCCAGAGCAGGTCCAAGAGGGTTCCCGTGGGGAAGGGACCCTGGCGTCGCTTCTGGCTTCCCCTAGCCAGGAGTTTCAGGCCGCTCTGCACACAGATGCGAGCCTAGAGAGTTTGAGACAACTTGCTGGGACGCCCTTCTCCGAGACTGATAAGGAGAAGGTGTTCTGGGAACAAGGAAGGTAATACCGGGAGACAGTACCCGGAGAATCACAAAAGGAGTGGTTGAGGGAAAGACAGTTGGTCGTCCCCCAGCAATTCCGGGGTGAGTTGTTGCGGATTGCCCATGAGATCCCTCTAGCTGGACACTTGGGGATCAGCAAAACTAAGGCCCGGCTGTCTCAACACTTCTATTGGCCTAAGATGGGGACAGATGTGTCAAACTACTGCCGCTCCTGTATCACTTGTCAAAGAGTGGGGAAGGCGGGGCCTGCTATTAAGGCTCCCCTGATCCCTTTGACAGTGATAGAGGAGCCTTTCCAGAGGATCGCGGTGGACATTGTGGGCCCGCTGGCCGTCCCCAGCAGTTCTGGAAAGCAATACATCCTTACTGTGGTAGACTATGCTACCCGGTACCCAGAGGCAGTAGCTCTGTCGTCAACTAGGGCAGATAAGGTGGCGGATGCCCTGTTGGCCATCTTTTCCCGTGTAGGATTTCCCAGGGAAATGCTTACTGATCAAGGGACCCAATTTATGTCTCGCCTAATGGAGGCTCTCTGTAAGAGAATGCAGGTGAAGCACCTGGTATCGAGTGCGTATCACCCACAGACCAATGGCTTGTGTGAACGCTTCAATGGTACCCTCAAACAGATGCTACGCATGCTGGTTGAGACTCAAGGGCGCGACTGGGAGCGGTACCTCCCACACCTGCTGTTCGCTTACCGAGATGTTCCGCAGGCTTCGACGGGGTTCTCCCCCTTCGAGCTCCTGTATGGCAGGCGAGTCCGGGGACCCCTTGGGTTGGTAAGAGAATCCTGGGAAGAGGAGCCGAACCTTTCTGAAGTGTCCATAGTGGAGTATGTCATGCGCTTCCGTGACAAGATGCAGACCTTGACGCAGTTGGTGCATGACAACATGACGCAGGCTCAGGCTGATCAGAAGCACTGGTACGACCAGAACGCCCGGGAGCGGACCTACCACGTGGGTCAAAAGGTGTGGGTGCTGGTCCCCGTACCAACGGATAAGCTTCAGGCAGCCTGGGAGGGCCCGTACGTCGTCCACCAACAGCTCAACCCGGTCACTTACGTGGTCACGCTTGACCATGCTTAGGGTAGGCGAAAGGCCTTTCACGTCAACATGATGAAGGCTCATCACGAACGTGAACCTTTCGTCCTACCGGTCTGCAGCTTGCCCGAAGACGGTGAGGAAGACACCCTCCTGGACTTGCTGGCCCAAGCCAAGGCCAATGGGTCCATCGAGGATGTGGAGGTAAGCGCCTCGTTAACTGAACTCCAGCGGGTGCAGTTGCAAACCACCCTGGAACCCTTCCGGGTCGTGTTCTCCAACCGACCTGGGAGGACTCAGTTAGCAGTCCACGAGGTGGACACCGGGAATCACGCCCCACTACGGCGAACACCCTATCGAATCTCTGACCAGGTGCAGCAGATTATGTGCCAAGAGATCGATGAGATGTTACAGCTGGGGGTGATTCGACGGTCAAAGAGTGCGTGGGCCTCACCTGTAGTTCTCGTGCCAAAGAAGGACCGGACCACCCGGTTCTGCGTGGACTACAGGGGGCTCAACGCCATTACAGCCTCTGACGCGCACCCCATGCCGCGCATCGAGGAGCTGCTTGAGAAGTTAGCTGGCGCAAAATACCTGACAATAATGGATTTGAGTAGAGGATACTGGCAGATTCCCCTGAGCCCCGAGGCGCAGGAGAAGTCCGCCTTTATCACGCCCTTCGGACTGTACGAGTCCACGGTCATGCCCTTCGGCATGAAGAATGCCCCTGCCACTTTCCAGCGGATGGTCAACCTCCTGCTTCAGGGACTGGAGAAGTACGCCGTGGCATACTTGGATGACATTGCCATCTTCAGTTCCTCCTGGGAGGAACACCTGCAGCATCTCGAGGAGGTGCTCAGGCGAATTCACCAAGCAGGACTGACTATCAAGCCGGGAAAGTGTCAGATGGGCATGAGGGAGGTTCACTACCTGGGAAACTGGGTAGGCGAAGGCACCATGGAGCCAGAGCATGGCAATGGTGATGGGTTGGCCCACCAGGGTGAACCTGCTGAGGTGCGCATGGAGAACCATCAGGTCCTGCCTCCCTAGCGCACACCAAAAGGGGGAGGTGTCACGATATGGTATGAAATATCATAAGTAGTTCTCTTGCTAGCCTGCGTGGACTAACCCCCCCTTCTTGGAGTAACAGTTTGTAGCTGCCAATTCCTGGCTTTCCTTCTCAGAGAGTGTGGGGAGTTTTATGGCCGAACGGTATTTACGACCAGGTTAGAATCTTCCACTAGCTGGACAATGGAAAAGTGGCTCCAAAAATTCATGAAAGATTCTTTGTTTAGTTTTTGTTAGATATTAGGCAAACAATTTAAGCTAGAAATACGAAAATATATATTCTTATTCTCACTCGGTGTATCTACACATCCCTTGAAACTCGGGCTTCTAACTCCGTCTGGTAAAGAAGTAGGGTTTTCTCTGTAAATATGTATCCCAGATAGGACATATTTGATCTCATTAGAATGCTCACGTTAATCCGAGATGAATTATGAGTATGTTCTGACTCTGTCATGTGTTGTAGCGAAGTTATAGCAAGTAGATAAATTTAAGATTGAAGTACTCAGAAGGTAGAGAGAGGAGGGTCTGGATAAGCCAGCCTTTCTGTGATGTCACAGCCTTGAAGTTATAACTGTCTGCACACATCCCCAGCTCACTCTCTCTGCTTGATTTCTTCTTCTGGACTTCTTGTCTTCTCCTGAAGCCAGCAGCCCGTCCTAATGAGCTGGGACATATGGAAAACTCCACTAGCCTGCTTGCCTGTCATGCTTTGAACATGTAAGTGTTGCTTTTTCTCATTTATTCCCTTTATGTTATAATTACCCTTGTACATATTTGCAATTGTCTCATTTGTAACATCTTTATAAACTATTTTTGATAAAGCACTGCCTAATTATTTTTATGGGATATAATATTTCATATTAGTTCGTTCATCCATGCTCTAAACGTACCCTGTCTCTTGAAGAGAATTACGCTACTGTGTTGGGTTAGCTTCGGACCCGTTTAATCGAAGCTGGTGGCAGCGAGAAGTGTGCAGACTTTTGGGTTATGTTGTAGCGGCTGCGGCGTTAATAATTATTGTTCCTGCCTGAGTGGGAGTAGTTATCGCGTCGCTGCAGCGTGCCCAATAGCCAGTACATAGCAGGCAGCCTTTCTGGCGACTAATTACCCAGGGTGCAGTACCTAATCTGACCTGAGAGTAAGGGAGGCGCCAGAGAGCTGCAAGTGTTAAGTGGAACTGTAAGCGGGATATACATAAATCCCTGCAGTTCGTGGTATATAGAAAAGCAGTGGGATACCTAGAATAAGCCCCTGCTGTAAACTAAGAGGTCAATAGCCTTGTGTGTGGTTTTTCATCACATCGTGGAGTGGAGGGATAACTAAGATAAGCCCCCCTGCACATGTGATAGCCGTCTGTTGGCCTAAAGTCACCTCAATCCGTGACGTAGGGGTGACGGTCACGGTGTGAATCCTGACCCATTGGTGACAGCGGTCAGGGGAATCGTGACAAGCCCAGTTTCCTACATGAACCAGACACCTAAATAAACTCTAGAAGAAAAGCTATAATATCTGACGGTATCACAAAAATGTGTCATCTGAATTAAACTAAATTTTAAAACGCACTCTTAATATATTGCAATCATCATATTATACGGCACTGTGTACTTACAATTGCTCATTTTTCCCTTCTGCCCTTCACTTTTCTTTTCTTCCCAGTTAATTATTTTCTTTTCTATTAGGTCTGTTACATCACGTGAGTAAAAGCAGACTAGCTGAATCCTTCTAAGCTCTATGTAGAAACAGGAAGCCTCTCTTCCCTGCATGAGTCATCATTTGAACTACATCACGTAATATAAAGCTAATGTAAAAGAGAAGAATTAGCTGGGTAGAAAAGCAAAATGAGCAATTGTAAGTACACGGTATACAATATGATTGCAATATACTGTATTAAGAGGAAAAAAAATCAGTTAAGTTTCCTTAATAAATGAGATTCCATGCTGTCAATGCGACACCTGCTAGGGCTGTGGGGTACTCGGAACCAAGTTGGAAGGTTCTTAAAGGGGTAGTCACGCAGCGGTCCGTGGTCCTGGGCATGCAATAAAACAGATGAGCGACATGGGAAATAAAGTTTATGGGGAGATTGGGGAATTGTTCGTGACCCCACCTGTTGGCCAGGAATAGCCGACGCTGCTTAAAGAGACCGCTGGGGCTGATGGTGATGCAGCTGAGATGGTTCTGCTCTCCACAGGTAGAGCTAAGTCCCAGGACATTTATGAAAGATGGTGATAATGGATTTAGTGCAGGGTGAATGGGCCAATAAAGGGAGATGACACAGCAAGGTGCAGTCTTCATGTTTTACTCACAGTTCAGATGTTATTCCCCAGCTAGGATGCTGTGTCCTCCAGGTCAGTAGTCCAGCCAACTCTCCAGTAACTTGGGGCACTTGTCCAGAACCTCCTTAGTATGCCTTTTCCTTGCCGATTCTCTGCGCTGGTTCTTGCTTCTTCTGCTCTGCGCTTCACACCCAGTGTCCCAAGCCAGTAGTCGCGGGTCCTGTCTGGTGATGTCCTCACTGTCCCCTGGGCCCTCTGTGTCTACCTTTTCTGTGAAATAGATGTGCATGTGGCCGTTGCACCTGCAGCCACATCAGCCTCCGGGTTCCTAGCTGGGACCTGCAGTTCCTCCACTAGATCAGTGGCCACTTCCCCCACTGTGACCTGGTCCCTCTACCTGGCCTCCCCACGGGTGGTTTTCACACTTCCCGTGCCCCTAGGACCCCTTTGTTCCTTCTGGGAGCTTCTCTCTTTTCTTTTCTCTCTCTCTCTCTCTCCCGTCCTGGGACGAGCTCCTCATAGCTCCAGTCCCCTGCTCCAACTTCTCACTCGGACTGTCAGGCGCTTCAGACCCACACGTCTGCTCTGCTCCATTTCTCACCAACTCACTGACTCCTTCCTCCTGTTTCCCATGACAACTCCTCACTCTCCACCCACACCTTCTACCTAATCCCTCCCTGGCCTGGGAAGGTCTGGTGTTGGGAGCTAGTGTTAGGGTTCTGAATAGTGTCCCCTCCTTACTAGAGAATTGGGGCACCACACCTCTGGATGAGGTGCAGTACCTCTGTGTCGACTGGACCCTCAGGGCCGCCACATCAACATAGCACTTTTCGGTGCTATCAGGACACTATGTAGGTCTGTTACTGTTTTACAAATTGCATTTCTTGCATCAATGAAGTAACTGCGGATGGGTGCTTTATGTACCTGATTTAAATGCATGGAGTAATTCAATTCCCCTGTGTTACACCCTTCCTAATTTGCTGTCCAGGTAAGAGGCGCTGATGCCTCTTGCCCACAACCTGCAGTTGCACAGACACAACAGTCAGCAACCACGTCCAGTCCAGCGCTCAGTTGTCCCTTCACAAATTGTTAGTTAGATAGGGCATATATATTTGTTAGCACTTTACATTGTCCAGTGCAGGACAAAGAGCATTGCTGGCTTTTATAGGCACCTAAATGAGACTTGTGTCTCTTTATTAACCTGTTGCTTCCCTTAAATGTTCTAAATTTTGGTCGAAAAAAATAATTGTTGATGGGGTATTGGCCAGTTTCTGTACATTTTAAGCAGCTCTAAGAGACTGGGTTAGCCACTAGAGGGGGGCATTACAGCACACTGAAATTAGAGATAGGAACTCAGGAAGAGTAACAGTTAACTTAGGAGGGGCCAACTGTGGGTAAGACAGGAGGATTTCCTGGTTTTGGGTCACTCGGGCTAGGGAGCCCAGGGAAGGTCAGCTCGGCCTGGGAGCCCCCAGCTAAGCACTGGGTCACATAATGTTAAGTGTGAAGCCCAGTTACCGAGGACAGAAGAAGTGAGAGCAGCAGGATAGCAGAAGTGAGAGCAGCAGAAACTGCAGAAGTGAGAGCAGAGTGTTCTGTTTGATGAATCCTGTCATAAATCACACTCTGTGAGTATCTCCAGGCCCTTTATTCACATCATGTCTCAACCTCCATTACATGAATTCCGAGTACAACAACATCCAACAAGTTCCAAACAAAGAATATAGAACACACATAAAAGTAGTGAGACCCCTAGAGGCCACATGAACAAATAACATATTGCTACATCCTTTCTCTTTTAACTAGAGGAACAATAAAAGATACTAAACTAATGTATACTATGACAAAGTTAGAAATTAACCTAGTACGTCCAGTTAGATATAATCTTTGAGGTGCGCCGGCTTTTTGCTAATTCTGCCAGCTCTGGTAATATAAGATGTGTCACTTTCTACATCTGGTACATCTGGTAGTTCTTCTGATATTGTCTGTCTCTGGCCAGAGTCCTCACCCTGATGGTCAGCTGTCACTGTTGGTGCCTGACTTGTACTTGCTGCCTCGTTGTCTTGGGTGTCTGGATACTGTTCAAAAGGCCACGAATCATCTCTTTCTTGCGTTTTCCTCAAATATCTTCGATTCCTCCTTAGTCTTCTTCCGTCGTCTGTTAGAATTTCGTAAGACCGAGGTCCCAGTTTCTGGACAACCTTTGCCTTTTGCCAGTGTTTGTCAAATGTGGTGCTTGGCTGCAGCCGAATGTTGTCATTTCTAGAATAGAAAGCTTGCCTAGCTTGATTCTTCTGTATTTTAGCTTCGATGTTTCCCAGCAGCTTTGGCTCTAACAGATGACACGCAGTTGGTACTAGTGTCTTTGTACGCCTACTCATGAGCCTCTGTGCCGGACTGCTGTCTAGGCCTTGGGTGGGTGTGTTTCTATGATCCAGTATAGACAGATATACATCAGCACCCGCCTGGTTTGCTTTCTGCATGAGTCTTTTGGCCGTTTTTACTGCTGACTCTGCTTTCCCATTACTCTGAGGATATCTTGGAGAAGACGTCTGGTGTTCAAATTCCCATTTCTTACTGAAAGTTTTGAATTCTTCCGACGTAAACTGTGCCGCATTGTCAGAGAAAACGATATCTGGAATGCCATACCTGGCAAAATGGGCCTTGAGTTTTTTAATCACTGTTCTCGCCCTTGTGTCCTGCACCAAATCAACCTCCCAGAAGTTAGAGAAATAGTCCACTGTAATCAGGTATTCTTTGTCATTCCATGTGAACAAGTCTGTTCCTATTTTTGACCAAGGCCTATGTGGAATTTCATGAGGTTGCAATGTCTCCTTTGGTTGCTTATCATTGCAGGATGCACATATTTCACATTGTGCTATGTAATTTTTTATGTGGTCATTCATTCCTGGCCAATACACTGATTCTCGTGCACGACGTAGGCATCCTTCCATGCCTAAGTGAGAAGAGTGCAATGTCTTCAATATGCCTCTTCTGAGAACTTCAGGTATAACAGCCCTGTCTCCTTTAAAGATGATTCCTTGCTGCACTGACAATTCATCTCTTATGCTTGTATTTTGGCCAGCCCTGCAAGATGACAGTCTTTAAACTCTGGAGACTTTTATCCTTCTCTGTAAAAGTCTGGATTTGCTTGACCTTTTCTTTTGACACTGCAAGGTAGTTACACATATTGATGGTTTCAATGTCTTCCTCCTCATCATTTGTGATAGGAAGGTAAGCTCTGCTTAGCGTATCTGCAATCAGTAAGTCTCTTCCTGGACAGTACCCGATGTCAACATCATATTTCTGAAGTCGCAACAGCATGCGCTGTAGTCTCTTTGGGGCATTTAGTAATGGTTTCTTTGTAATGCTCTCCAATGGTTTGTGATCCGACTGCACTGTTACCCGTCGACCATAGGTGTACTGGTGAAACTTCTCCATCCCAAATACCACAGCCAGTAGTTCCTTCTCAATCTGTGCATATCCCTGCTCTGTTGTAAGGGCTCTGCTTGCAAATGTAATTGGCTGTTTGTTCTGCATTAATGTGGCTCCAAGGCCTTTTTCCGAGGCATCACATTGTACCACCAGTTCTCGATCTGGATCGAAATACATTCTTTACTGCTCGGAAAGCAGTCTCCTGGCCTTCTGTCCATTCCCAGCGCACATCTTTGTGGGTTAGCTGTCTCAGTGGCTCACACATGTCTGACAGATGTCTGCAAAATTTTGAGAGATAATTCACCATGCCCAAGAATCGTTGTACTCCAGAAACATCAGTAGGGATAGGCAAATCTTGTATTGCTCTCACCTTTTCAGGATCCACTTTGACCCCAGTTGAAGTCAGTCGATGACCAATATAGGCCACTTCTGTCATTTTCAATTTGAATTTGTCCAAATTCAGCTTTATGTTTTTTTCTCTGCATCTGTCCAAAAATTGTATCATCTTCTGATCGTGATCCTTGATTGCAGATTCCATATTTTCACCTTCTCCCACTACTAGGATATCATCCACTATTGTCTTCACTCCACTAAGTCCTTCCAAAGCCAGCTTCAATTTCTGCTGGAATATCTCTGGAGCAGGTTTTAGTCCCATGGGCATTTTCAGCCATTTAATGCGTCCAAATGGTGAAGAAAATGTCAATAAACTTGAATCTTCAGTCAGGGCCACATGCCAGAATCCATTTTTTACATCACATACAGAAAATATTTTTGCCTTTGATAAATCTGGTAGAACATCATCTAATGTTGGCATTGGGTAATGATTTCGTTTCAGCGCCTTGTTGAGTGGCTTAGGATCAATACATATTCTTAACTTGCCCGATGGTTTCTGCACTATGAGCAAACTGCTGATCCAATCTGTGCTCTTATGGACTGGTGCTATCATGCCTCTTCTCTGTAGATCTTGCAGTTCTACTTTCAGCGGTTGCATTAAAGCTACAGGCACTCTTCTTGTAGGTAATCTGGTGGGCTGCACTGTGTTGTCAATTTCTAGCCTATATTTACCTTCAAAGCATCCATCACCTTCAAATACATCAGCATACTCTGCTTTTATTTTCTGCATGTCCAAGTTGTGCTCTGCATTTAGTTTTGGATTTTGTATATCCTGGGCAACTTCAACAGACATAATGTTCTGAGACTGTACTTTTATTAAGTCCATTGCCTGAACTGCTTTTACTCCCAGTAATGGTACATGGTTGCCACCCCGTAACACGGTAAATTCAACTCTATAACTCTTTCTGTTACATGGGTTTCGTATTTTTAGCTTACATGTCCCCATTGGTTTCAGAACACTTTTGTTGTACATCACCAGTACCTTGTCAGTTGGCTCAATAGAAACCTGTTTGTTTAGCAGATCAAATGAAATTACATTGCAGCTTGCTCCACAATCCGGCTGAAATCTAATGGGCTTCTCATCCAACAAGAATGTTGCATAAAGCTGCTTGGCATCCTTCACTACTGACTGCCCGACTACATTGACTTTCTCTGTTGTAGACTGCATTTGTAGCCATGTAATGTCCTCTGCACTGTCAGTGTCTGGTGTCACAGTGTGGAGCTGTCTGTACTGTTTGCCTCTTCCTTGCCTGCAGACAGCAGAGGAATGATTCTTCTTGCCACATGACCTGCAGGTTTCCCCATATGCTGGACACTTGGTTTTGTCTCTCTCATGTCTTTTCCCACAATACTTGCAGTGGACAGTGTTTATAGGGTAGTCTGGTCCTGTCTTTCCTTTCATAGATACTGCATGTACCTTGTCATCATTCTCACTGGTGCCTGCCATCATCTTCAGGCTGTGCTTTGTGAGCTCAGCAGCCCTGCAGATTTGCATACATTTCTCTAAAGTCATGCCTTCCTCTCTCAGTAATCTTTCTTTGAGATGACTGTCCTTTATGCCACACACCATTCTGTCCTTGATTAGACTGTCCCTGATCTCTCCAAAGCCACATGTTTCTGCAAGTCTCCTCAGCTCTGTCAGATATCTGTCCACATTTTCACCATCCTCCTGATGTCTTGTGAAAAACTTATATCTTTCCACTGTCTCATTCTTCTCTGGATCACAGTGTTTATCAAATGCCTGCACAATGTCTGCTAGGAGGAGGTTGTCTGTGTCTGGGAGCAAGGTGTGGGCTAATTCTCTGCCATTTTCCCCAGTTAGGTAATAAAACAGCTTTACTTTCCGTTCGTCATCAGTGGGGCCCACAGTCAGATCCACATACAATGTAAACTCTTCCTTCCAATGTCTCCAAGTCTGGGACAGATTACATGAAGTGACATCCAGTCTCTGAGGGGGCTTCAGACCAGTCTCCATTTTTCTGTACTGTCAGGGAATCTGTACTTACAGTTGCAGTGATCTGTGCAGTTCCAGCCTCATATAAGCTCTAAGAATTTGCAGGTTCTGTGCCCGGCTGCCACCATGTTCTGTTTGATGAATCCTGTCATAAATCACACTCTGTGAGTATCTCCAGGCTCTTTATTCACATCATGTCTCAACCTCCATTACATGAATTCCGAGTACAACAACATCCAACAAGTTCCAAACAAAGAATATAGAACACACATAAAAGTAGTGAGACCCCTAGAGGCCACATGAACATATAACATATTGCTACACAGAGGTAGTAGCAGAAGTCACCGCAGAACAGAAACGTACGTCGCTCCAAAATATGTCAGCTTTCTACTTGGGCATTTGCCCTTATGTCTGGTGCGAAACGGACAAGGGAATTCCTGAACGTAGCGAAGCTGAACAGGGAGAATGCTGCAATACCAGTCGAGATGGGACAAACCGGTTACAACGTAAAGGCCAAAAAGAAGAGCACAGGGAAAGGGAAGGATGTGAACTGTGCAGAACTCTATGTTGATGCTGAAATTAATGTGGACGTGCTGCGATTGGAAACAAGCAAAGTTCTACATTTTAAGTTGGAATTGGACTCTGTCTCTTTATGTGAAGAAGTGTCCCTGCGTCTAAGGGAGGCCACTGAGAACCAGGCATGTGAGACAACGGGACTGTATATATGTGATGCGGGTGGTCAGGGCACGCTAAAGCAGACACCTATGTAGGCCATGACTACGGCCCTGGCTGCCACTCACAATACAGCGCTTATTGATATCCGTAGATTGTCAGTTACTGCAGGGTATAACAGCCGTCCGGAGGCCAGAACAAGACATGTTCTCTGTAACCACACTGACCACAAGGATCATGGACAAAGGACACCCCTATATTCCTTAGTATTCAAGATACCAAATCAAAATGTTTTGTTTTGGGGTTTTTTTATGCACTTTTTTCTTAGCTGGCCAATCTCATAATTTAGACCACAAATTCTCTCCCATTGGCAGCAGACTTGTCTCTCATCTCCCGTCTCACAATCAGTGAAATTACCCTCTAAGGCTATGTTTCTATGATGAGTATTTGGTGAGATTTTGACGCTGTAGATTTCCTGCAGAATTTCATTCTTCAACTTGCCAGATTACCGTATATACTCGAGTATAAGCCGAGATTTTCAACCCAAATTTTTGGGCTGAAAGTGCCCCTCTCGGCTTATACTCGAGTCAATGTGGGTGGCAGGGTCGGCGGGTGAGGGCGCTGAGGCATACTTACCTAGTCCCAGCGATCCTGGCGCTGTCCCTGCCGTCCCACAGTCTTCAGTGCTGCAGCTTCTTCCCCTCTTCAGCGGTCACGTAGGACCGCTCATTAGAGAAATGAATAAGCGGCTCCACCTCCCATAGGGGTGGAGCCGCCTATTCATTTCTCTAATCAGCGGTGCCGGTGACCGCTGATTAGAGAAAGAAGCTGCGGCACCAAAGACCAGCTGTGACAGGCAGAGGGAGCCGGACGTCGGGACCAGGTAAGTATGTAATATTCACCTGTCCGCGTTCCAGCCGCCGGGCGCCGCTCCATCTTCCCGGCGCCGCTCCATCTTCCCGGCGTCTGCGCTCTGACTGTTCAGGTCAGAGGGCGCGATGACGCATATAGTGTGCGCGGCGCCCTCTGCCTGATCAGTCAGTGCAGAGACGCCGGGACGAGACGCCGGGACCGGACGCCGGGAGCTGCAAGCAAGAGAGGTGAGTATGTGGTTTTTTTTTTTGTTACTGCAGCAGCAGCGGCAATGGCAGAGCTTTCTATGGGGAACTATGAACGGTGCAGAGCACTATATGAGGCACAGCTATAGGGCAATAATGAACGGTGCAGAGCACTATATGGGGCACAGCTATAGGGAAATAATGAACGGTGCAGAGCACTGTATGGGGCACAGCTATAGGGAAATAATGAACGGTGCAGAGCAGTGTATGGGGCACAGCTATAGGGCAATAATGAACGGTGCAGAGCACTATATGGGGCACAGCTATAGGGAAATAATGAACGGTGCAGAGCACTGTATGGGGCACAGCTATAGGGAAATAATGAACGGTGCAGAGCATATATGGGGCACAGCTATAGGGCAATAATGAACGGTGCAGAGCACTATATGGGGCACAGCTATAGGGCAATAATGAACGGTGCAGAGCACTATATGGGGCACAGCTATAGGGCAATAATGAACGGTGCAGAGCATATAGGGGGGACAGCTATAGGGCAATAATGAACGGTGCAGAGCACTGTATGGGGCACAGCTATAGGGCAATAATGAACGGTGCAGAGCACTGTATGGGGCACAGCTATAGGGAAATAATGAACGGTGCAGAGCACTATATGGGGCACAGCTATGGGACAATCATGAACGGTGCAGAGCACTATATGGGGCACAGCTATAGGGAACTATGAACGGTGCAGAGCACTATATGGGGCACAGCTATGGGACAATGATGAACGGTGCAGAGAACTATATGGCACAGCTATGGGGAAATAATGATCTATTTTTATTTTTGAAATTCACCGGTAAATGCTGCATTTCCACCCTAGGCTTATACTCGAGTCAATAAGTTTTCCCAGTTTTTTGTGGCAAAATTAGGGGGGTCGGCTTATACTCGGATCGGCTTATACTCGAGTATATACGGTAGGTTATTTGTGTTTCTTCGTTGCCTTTTGAGTGCTTTTTACATGTTTTTATTGCATTTTTTTCAGTTTCGCTCTTGCTTCTTTCTGAATATAATTTTTTAATTAAAAGTACTTTGTTTTGTAAACTTCCTGTTTGTTGTGAGCTTTGATAATGCTTCATTGATAATGTTATGTGTGCATGTGGATTACACCCATTTTTTTCCTGCTGAAGTATAATAAAAATCCATATGAATTTTTTATATGCGAATATTTGACATCTTATTGAAGTGTATGGGGAAATCCCGCAAATAAAACACATATAATTTGCAAGATTTAAAAAATTCAACACACCTCAATTTTTGTAGTATTAAAAATAGTAAACAAGTCCAAGAACGGTAAAGGATCCAGCTTCCAGAATATAATTTTTTTATTTAATCCATTAAAAAAGTGAAAAAAATATACAAACTTTGCAAAAGGTTGAAGGGAACGCTTTCTATAAGAACCATCGCTTTTCAAACGTTACAACGTTCTTAGTCCTGGTTCGAAATGCATCGGTTTTTATGAAGGGTAATCAGAAAGTGTTTCTGTTCCCCTGTACTTTACACACTCTCCCCTGCTCCAGGGCTGAATCTGGTGCCATCCATGGAATCTGTTATTGTCTGCAGCGCTGACTTCACATCGACAGCGCTGCAGACAATTAGTGAGCTCAGCAGCTTATGATGTCAACTCAAGCAGAGTCACTGAGCCAAGTTACTGACTGCAGCGCTGTCATCGATGTAATGATGAAGTCTGTAAGGATTTACAGCACTTTTACATGGCGATATTTTGCATCAGTATTTGTTAACAGACTCCAGGGGTGGATCCAAAACACAGAAGAGGTGAAAATCATTCAGTTATTATTTTTCTCAGTGTTTTCTCCTGTCTGTTTTGTTAGCTGACATATACTGATGTAAAATACTGGCCAAAATACTCACTGTGTGAATGAGGCGATGAAGCTGCTTGTAATCTTGCTGTAATATAAGTCCTTATTCCAATGATGAGTGCACACTTGCTTGTCTTCTCTGTTCCATGATATTTAGCAGAGCAGGAGAAACACCTGGGGCAAACTGTGGCCGGCAGATGTCCGACCCTATGACACAGGAACATGTGATGGACCTCGACTCCCAAACAAAATGAATCACACTAAATAAATACACGAAGGCCATGCCAAATTTTTCCGGGATTTAACCCTTTAATTTAATAGCTAGAGACCCCAAATTTGACACAAAGACACATCTTACATTACTAAAGAGGAATATGTAATAAAAGAAGGGATATGAGATGGTTTACTGTATGTAAACCATGTCTCATATCCTGTCGGGTTTGAGAAGGAGATAGCAAAAGCCGGCAATTGAATTACCGGCTTTTCTGCTATCTGGCACTGTATGAAATTTATATATATATATATATATATATATATATATATATATATATATATATATATATATATATATATATGTACAGTGGGGCAAAAAAGTATTTAGTCAGTCAGCAATAGTGCAAGTTTCACCACTTAAAAAGATGAGAGGCGTCTGTAATTTACATCATAGGTAGACCTCAACTATGGGAGACAAACTGAGAAAAAAAATCCAGAAAATCACATTGTCTGTTTTTTTAACATTTTATTTGCATATTATGGTGGAAAATAAGTATTTGGTCAGAAACAAACAATCAAGATTTCTGGCTCTCACAGACCTGTAACTTCTTCTTTAAGAGTCTCCTCTTTCCTCCACTCATTACCTGTAGTAATGGCACCTGTTTAAACTTGTTATCAATATAAAAAGACACCTGTGCACACCCTCAAACAGTCTGACTCCAAACTCCACTATGGTGAAGACCAAAGAGCTGTCAAAGGACACGAGAAACAAAATTGTAGCCCTGCGCCAGGCTGGGAAGACTGAATCTGCAATAGCCAACCAGCTTGGAGTGAAGAAATCAACAGTGGGAGCAATAATTAGAAAATGGAAGACATACAAGACCACTGATAATCTCCCTCGATCTGGGGCTCCACGCAAAATCCCACCCCGTGGGGTCAGAATGATCACAAGAACGGTGAGCAAAAATCCCAGAACCACGCGGGGGGACCTAGTGAATGAACTGCAGAGAGCTGGGACCAATGTAACAAGGCCTACCATAAGTAACACACTACGCCACCATGGACTCAGATCCTGCAGTGCCAGACGTGTCCCACTGCTTAAGCCAGTACATGTCCGGGCCCGTCTGAAGTTTGCTAGAGAGCATTTGGATGATCCAGAGGAGTTTTGGGAGAATGTCCTATGGTCTGATGAAACCAAACTGGAACTGTTTGGTAGAAACACAACTTGTCGTGTTTGGAGGAAAAAGAATACTGAGTTGCATCCATCAAACACCATACCTACTGTAAAGCATGGTGGTGGAAACATCATGCTTTGGGGCTGTTTCTCTGCAAAGGGGCCAGGACGACTGATCCGGGTACATGAAAGAATGAATGGGGCCATGTATCGTGAGATTTTGAGTGCAAACCTCCTTCCATCAGCAAGGGCATTGAAGATGAAACGTGGCTGGGTCTTTCAACATGACAATGATCCAAAGCACACCGCCAGGGCAATGAAGGAGTGGCTTCGTAAGAAGCATTTCAAGGTCCTGGAGTGGCCTAGCCAGTCTCCAGATCTCAACCCTATAGAAAACCTTTGGAGGGAGTTGAAAGTCCGTGTTGCCAAGCAAAAAGCCAAAAACATCACTGCTCTAGAGGAGAGCTGTATGGAGGAATGGGCCAACATACCAACAACAGAGTGTGGCAACCTTGTGAAGACTTACAGAAAACGTTTGACCTCTGTCATTGCCAACAAAGGATATATTACAAAGTATTGAGATGAAATTTTGTTTCTGACCAAATACTTATTTTCCACCATAATATGCAAATAAAATGTTAAAAAAACAGACAATGTGATTTTCTGGATTTTTTTTTCTCAGCTTGTCTCCCATAGTTGAGGTCTACCTATGATGTAAATTACAGACGCCTCTCATATTTTTAAGTGGTGGAACTTGCACTATTGCTGACTGACTAAATACTTTTTTGCCCCACTGTATATATATATATATATATATATATATATATATATATATATATATATATATATACAGTCATGGACAAAAGTATTAACACCCCTGTAATTCTGTCAGATAATACTCATTTTCTTCCTGAAAATGATTGCAATCACAAATTCTTTGGTATTATTATCTTCATTTAATTTGTCTTAAATGAAAAAAAACACAAAAAGAATTGTCCTAAAGCAAAAATGGATATAATTCCACACCAAACATAAAAAAGGGGGTGGACAAAAGTATTGGCACTGTTTTTGAAAAATCACGTGATGCTTCCCTAATTTGTGTAATTAACAGCACCTGTAACTTACCTGTGGCACCTAACAGGTGTTGGCAATAACTAAATCACACTTGCAGCCAGTTGACATGGATTAAAGTTGACTCAACCTCTGTCCTCTGTCCTTGTGTGTACTTCATTGAGCATGGAGAAAAGAAAGAAGACCAAAGAGCTGTCTGAGGACTTGAGAAACCAAATTGTGAGGAAGCATGAGCTATCTCAAGGCTACAAGTCCATCTCCAAAGACCTGAATGTTCCTGTGTCTACCGTGCGCAGTGTCATCAAGAAGTTTAACGCCCATGGCACTGTGGCTAACCTCCCTAGATGTGGATGGAAAAGAAAAATTGACAAGAGATTTCAACGCAAGATTATGCGGATGTTGGATAAGGAACCTCAACTAACAGCCAAACAAGTTCAAGCTGCCCTGCAGTCCGAGGGTACAACAGTGTCAACCCGTACTATCCGTCGGCATCTGAATGAAAAGGGACTGTATGGTAGGAAACCCAGGAAGACCCCACTTCTCACCACGAGACATAAAAAAGCCAGCCTGGAGTTTGCCAAAACTTACCTGAAAAAGCCTAAAACGTTTTGTAAGAATGTTCTCTGGTCTGATTTGGACAAAGGCATCAACATAGAGTTTACAGGAGAAAAAAAGAGGCATTCAAAGAAAAGAACACGGTCCCTACAGTCAAACATGGCGGAGGTTCCCTGATGTTTTGGGGTTGCTTTGCTGCCTCTGGCACTGGACTGCTTGACCGTGTGCTGTTGTGAATTCTGTGGTCAAGCTCCCTCCTGTGGTCATGAGTGGTACTTCGGCTGGTTCTGTCTATGAGCTTCCTCTGGTGGATGTGAGTGGGGCTGCGGCTTCTGAGTTTCCTTCCTCAGGTGACGAGGTTAAGTCGTTAGGTGCTGCTCTATTTAACTCCACCTAGTTCTTTGTTCCTGGCCTCCAGTCAATGTTCCAGTATTGGTCTTGCTTTCTCCTGGATCGTTCTTGTGGCCTGTCTGCCCTTCATAAGCTAAGTTTTGCTTGTGTTACTTTTGTTTGCTATATTTTCTGTCCAGCTTGCTATATTGGTTTTTCTTGCTTGCTGGAAGCTCTGAGACGCAGAGGGAGCACCTCCGTACCGTTAGTCGGTGCGGAGGGTCTTTTTGCCCCTCTGCGTGGTTGTTTGTAGGTTTTTGTGTTGACCGCAAAGCTATCTTTCCTATCCTCGGTCTATTCAGTAAGTCGGGCCTCGCTTTGCTAAAGTCTATTTCATCTCTGTGTTTGTATTTTCATCTTAACTCACAGTCATTATATGTGGGGGGCTGCCTTTTCCTTTGGGGAATTTCTCTGAGGCAAGGTAGGCATATTTTTCTATCTTCAGGGCTAGCTAGTTTCTCAGGCTGTGCCGAGTTGCATAGGGAGCGTTAGGCGCAATCCACGGCTACCTCTAGTGTGGTATGATAGGATTAGGGATTGCGGTCAGCAGAGTTCCCACGTCTCAGAGCTCGTCCTATGTTAGTAACTATCAGGTCACTTTGTGTGCTCTTAACCACTAGGTCTATTGTGGTTCTGAATCACCTGTTCATAACAGTACTGGAGGCCCAAAGTACTAATGCTTCTCAATAGAGGGAAAAGAGAAGTTCTGAGACCATTTTTTTTTCTTTGCACTGTGTTTTGTCTCTCTTTTCCCCTAGACATTTGGGTGGTTCAGGACACAGGTGTAGTGATGGACATTAAAGATCTGTCTTCTTGTGTGGATCATCTCACTGTAAGAGTACAAAATATTCAAGACTTTGTGGTTCAGAAATCTATGTTAGAGCCAAGAATTCCTATTCCTGATTTGTTTTCTGGAGATAGAGCTAAGTTTCTGAGTTTTAAGAATAATTGTAAACTGTTTCTGGCTTTGAAACCCCGCTCCTCTGCTGACCCAGTTCAACAAGTTAAGATCATTATTTCTTTATTACGTGGCGACCCTCAAGACTGGGCATTTTCCCTTGCGCCAGGAGATCCTGCATTATGTAATATTGATGCGTTTTTTCTGGCGCTCAGATTGCTGTATGATGAACCTAATTCAGTGGATCAGGCAGAGAAAAATTTGCTGGCTCTGTCTCAGGGTCAGGATGAGGTAGAGATATATTGTCAGAAGTTTAGGAAGTGGTCTGTGCTCACTCAATGGAATGAATGTGCGCTGGCAGCAATTTTCAGAAAAGGTCTCTCTGAAGCCCTTAAGGATGTCATGGTGGGATTTCCTATGCCTGCTGGTCTGAGTGAGTCTATGTCTTTGGCCATTCAGATCGGTCGACGCTTGCGTGAGCGTAAAACTGTGCACCATTTGGCGGTACTATCTGAGCATGGACCTGAGCCTATGCAGTGCGATAGGACTTTGACCAGAGCTGAACGGCAAGAACACAGACGTCAGAATGGGCTGTGTTTTTACTGTGGTGATTCCACTCATGCTATCTCCGATTGTCCTAAACGCACTAAGCGGTTCACTAGGTCTGCCACCATTGGTATGGTACAGTCGAAATTTCCTTTGTCTGTTACTTTGATCTGCTCTTTGTCATCCTATTCTGTCATGGCATTTGTGGATTCAGGCGCTGCCCTGAATTTGATGGACTTGGAGTATGCTGGGCGCTGTGGGTTTTTCTTGGAGCCCTTGCAGTATCCTATTCCATTGAGAGGAATTGATGCTACGCCTTTGGCCAAGAATAAGCCTCAGTACTGGACCCAGCTGACCATGTGCATGGCTCCTGCGCATCAGGAGGATATTCGCTTTTTGGTGTTGCATAATCTGCATGATGTGGTCGTGTTGGGGTTGCCATGGCTACAAGTCCATAACACAGTATTGGATTGGAAATCAATGTCTGTGTCCAGCTGGGGTTGTCAGGGGTACATGGTGATGTTCCTTTTCTGTCTATTTCATCATCCACCCATTCTGAGGTCCCAGAGTTCTTGTCGGATTACCGGGATGTATTTGATGAGCCCAAGTCCAGTGCCCTACCTCGCATAGGGATTGTGATTGTGCTATCGATTTGATTCCTGGTAGTAAGTTTCCTAAAGGTCGACTGTTTACTTTGTCTGTGCCTGAGCACGCCGCTATGCGAAGTTACGTAAAGGAATCCTTGGAGAAGGGTCATATTCGCCCATCATCGTCGCCATTGGGAGCAGGGTTCTTTTTTGTGGCCAAGAAGGATGGTTCGCTGAGACCTTGTATTGATTACCGCCTTCTAAATAAAATCACGGTCAAATTTCAGTACCCCTTGCCGCTGTTGTCTGATTTGTTTGCTCGGATTAAGGGGGCTAGTTGGTTCACCAAGATAGATCTTCGTGGTGCGTATAATCTTGTGCATATTAAACAGGGCGATGAATGGAAAACAGCATTTAATACGCCCGAGGGCCATTTTGAGTACCTGGTTATGCCATTCGGGCTTTCTAATGCTCCATCAGTGTTTCAGTCCTTTATGCATGACATCTTCCGAGAGTACCTGGATAAATTCCTGATTGTATACTTGGATGATATTTTGGTCTTCTCGGATGATTGGGAGTATCACGTGAAGCAGGTCAGAATGGTGTTCCAGGTTCTGCGTGCGAATTCTTTGTTTGTGAAGGGGTCAAAGTGTCTCTTTGGTGTTCAGAAGGTTTCATTTTTGGGGTTCATTTTTTCCCCTTCTACAATCGAGATGGACCCTGTTAAAGTTCAGGCCATTTATGATTGGACTCAGCCGACATCTCTGAAGAGTCTGCAAAAGTTCCTGGGCTTTGCTAATTTTTATCGTCGCTTCATCAATAATTTTTCTAGTATTGATAAACCGTTGACTGAGTTAACCAAGAAGGGTGCTGATGTGGTCAATTGGTCTTCTGCTGCTGTGGAAGCTTTTCAAGAGTTGAAGCGTCGTTTTTCTTCTGCCCCTGTGTTGTGCCAACCAGATGTTTCGCTCCCGTTCCAGGTCGAGGTTGATGCTTCTGAGATTGGAGCAGGGGCTGTTTTGTCGCAAAGAAGTTCTGATGGCTCGGTGATGAAACCATGCGCCTTCTTTTCCAGGAAGTTTTCGCCTGCTGAGCGTAATTATGATGTTGGCAATCGAGAGTTGCTGGCCATGAAGTGGGCATTCGAGGAGTGGCGTCATTGGCTTGAAGGAGCTAAGCATCGCGTGGTGGTCTTGACTGATCACAAGAACTTGACTTATCTCGAGTCTGCCAAACGGTTGAATCCTAGACAGGCTCGTTGGTCGCTGTTTTTCTCCCGTTTTGACATTGTGGTTTCGTACCTTCCAGGCTCTAAAAATGTGAAGGCGGATGCCCTGTCTAGGAGTTTTGTGCCCGACTCTCCGGGTTTGTCTGAGCCGGCGGGTATTCTCAAAGAGGGGGTAATTTTGTCTGCCATCTCCCCTGATTTGCGGCGGGTGCTGCAAAAATTTCAGGCTAATAGACCTGACCGTTGCCCAGCGGAGAAACTGTTTGTCTCTGATAAATGGACGAGTAGAGTTATCTCTGAGGTTCATTGTTCGGTGTTGGCTGGTCATCCTGGAATCTTTGGTACCAGAGATTTGGTGGCTAGATCCTTTTGGTGGCCGTCTCTGTCGCGGGATGTGCGTTCGTTTGTGCAGTCCTGTGGGATTTGTGCTCGGGCTAAGCCCTGCTGTTCTCGTGCCAGTGGGTTCCTTTTGCCCTTGCCGGTCCCGAAGAGGCCCTGGACACATATCTCTATGGATTTTATTTCGGATCTCCCCGTCTCTCAAAAAATGTCGGTCATTTGGGTTGTTTGTGATCGCTTCTCTAAGATGGTCCATTTGGTACCCTTGTCTAAATTGCCTTCCTCCTCTGATTTGGTGCCATTGTTCTTCCAGCATGTGGTTCGTTTAAATGGTATTCCGGAGAACATTATTTGTGACAGAGGTTCCCAGTTTGTTTCGAGGTTATGGTGAGCCTTTTGTGCTAGGATGGGCATTGATTTGTCTTTTTCCTCGGCTTTCCATCCTCAGACAAATGGCCAGACTGAACGAACCAATCAGACCTTGGAAACATATCTGAGATGTTTTGTTTCTGCCGATCAGGATGATTGGGTTTTTGCCTTTGGCTGAGTTCGCCCTTAATAATCGGGCCAGCTCGGCTACTTTGGTTTTGCCGTTTTTCTGCAATTCTGGTTTCCATCCTCGTTTCTCTTCAGGGCAGGTTGAGTCTTCTGACTGTCCTGGTGTGGATACTGTGGTGGATAGGTTGCAGCAGATTTGGACTCATGTGGTGGACAATTTGACATTGTCTCAGGAGAAGGCTCAACGTTTCGCTAACCGCAGGCGCTGTGTGGGTCCCCGACTTCATGTTGGGGATTTGGTTTGGTTGTCATCTCGTTATATTCCTATGAAAGTTTCCTCTCCTAAGTTTAAGCCTCGTTTTATTGGTCCGTATAGGATTTCTGAGGTTCTTAATCCTGTGTCTTTTCGTTTAACTCTTCCAGCTTCTTTTTCCATCCATAACGTATTCCATAAGTCATTGTTGCGGAGATACGTGGCACCTGTGGTTCCATCCGTTGATCCTCCTGCCCCGGTTTTGGTTGAGGGGGAGTTGGAGTATATAGTGGAGAAGATTTTGGATTCTCGTATTTCGAGACGGAAACTCCAGTACCTGGTTAAGTGGAAGGGTTATGGTCAGGAAGATAATTCCTGGGTCTTTGCCTCTGATGTTCATGCTGCCGATCTGGTTCGTGCCTTTCATTTGGCTCATCCTGGTCGTCCTGGGGGCTCTGGTGAGGGTTCGGTGACCCCTCCTCAAGGGGGGGTACTGTTGTGAATTCTGTGGTCAAGCTCCCTCCTGTGGTCATGAGTGGTACTTCGGCTGGTTCTGTCTATGAGCTTCCTCTGGTGGATGTGAGTGGGGCTGCGGCTTCTGAGTTTCCTTCCTCAGGTGACGAGGTTAAGTCGTTAGGTGCTGCTCTATTTAACTCCACCTAGTTCTTTGTTCCTGGCCTCCAGTCAATGTTCCAGTATTGGTCTTGCTTTCTCCTGGATCGTTCTTATGGCCTGTCTGCCCTGCATAAGCTAAGTTTTGCTTGTGTTACTTTTGTTTGCTATATTTTCTGTCCAGCTTGCTATATTGGTTTTTCTTGCTTGCTGGAAGCTCTGAGACGCAGAGGGAGCACCTCCGTACCGTTAGTCGGTGCGGAGGGTCTTTTTGCCCCTCTGCGTGGTTGTTTGTAGGTTTTTGTGTTGACCGCAAAGCTATCTTTCCTATCCTCGGTCTATTCAGTAAGTCGGGCCTCGCTTTGCTAAAGTCTATTTCATCTCTGTGTTTGTATTTTCATCTTAACTCACAGTCATTATATGTGGGGGGCTGCCTTTTCCTTTGGGGAATTTCTCTGAGACAAGGTAGGCTTATTTTTCTATCTTCAGGGCTAGCTAGTTTCTCAGGCTGTGCCGAGTTGCATAGGGATCGTTAGGCCCAATCCACGGCTACCTCTAGTGTGGTATGATAGGATTAGGGATTGCGGTCAGCAGAGTTCCCACGTCTCAGAGCTCGTCCTATGTTAGTAACTATCAGGTCACTTTGTGTGCTCTTAACCACTAGGTCTATTGTGGTTCTGAATCACCTGTTCATAACAGTGTGCATAGCATTATGAAGTCTGAAGACTACCAACAAATTTTGTAGCATAATGTAGGGCTCAGTGTGAGAAAGCTGGGTCTCCCTCAGAGGTCATGGGTCTTCCAGCAAGACAATGACCCAAAACACACTTCAAAAAGCACTAGAAAATGGTTTGAGAGAAAGCACTGGAGACTTCTAAGGTGGCCAGCAATGAGTCCAGACCTGAATCCCATAGAACACCTGTGGAGAGATCTAGAAATGGCAGTTTGGAGAAGGCACCCTTCAAATATCAGGGACCTGGAGCAGTTTGCCAAAGAAGAATGGTCTAAAATTCCAGCAGAACTTTGTAAGAAACTCATTGATGGTTATCGGAAGCGGTTGGTCGCAGTTATTTTGGCTAAAGGTTGTGCAACCAAGTATTAGGCTGAGGGTGCCAATACTTTTGTCTGGCCCATTTTTGGAGTTTTGTGTGAAATGATCAACGTTTTGCTTTTTGCTTCATTCTCTTTTGTGTTTTTTCATTTAAGACAAATTAAATGAAGATATAATACCAAATAATTTGTGATTGCAATCATTTTCAGGAAGAAACTGAGTATTATCTGACAGAATTGCAGGGGTGTCAATACTTTTGGCCATGACTGTATGTAGTAGAAATGTTGCATTGCTATGAGTCCAGACCACAGGGTGGCACTCATAGCAATCCGGCATCAACAACCATAGAGGTCTCAAGGAGACCTCTGGTTGTCATGCCGACGCATCGCTGACCCCCGATCACGTGACAGGGTCAGCGATACGCTCATTTCCGGCCGGATTGCCAGAATCACTAGTTAAATGCCGCTGTCAACGGCATTTAACTAGTTAATAGCGACGATTCCACCCGCCGCTATTGCGGGCACATGTCAGCTGTTCAAAATAGCTGACATGTCCCGGCTTTGATACGGGCTCACCGCTGGAGCCCGCATCAAAGCAGGGGTTATGAGCTCAGACGTACTGTCCCTTCCAGGGTCAGAAAGGGGTTAAAGCTTAAAAACTTGAATAATTCTAGTCCTTGTATGCTCTAAAGAATTCGTAGCCTTTCAGACAGTGTGTGGCCATTTTTGATTGTCTTACAGTAACATATATTTTGGGAGCTCATCGCCCCATGTGTTTAATGAGTGGTAGCAGCTTGTTGTGTAGCCAGGGTTTGTAGTCTGTGTTGATGGTGTGAGTTATTTTCCCTTTATAGCCTGCAACAGAGGTTGAGTGCTGGATTGAGGCCTGGTCAATGACGTGAAGAGAGCTGGGACCACAGTCTCAATTATTACCATTAGTAACATACTACACCGTCATGGATTACAATTCTGCAAGGCATGCAAGGTCCCCCTGCTCATGCCAGCACATGTCCAGGCCCATTTGAAGTTCGCCAATGACTATCTGGATGATCCAGAAGAGGATATTTTTGGTATCAACTCCACTCGCCGTGGATGATGAAAAAGGATGAGCACAACCACAAGAACACCGACCCAACCGTTAAGCATGGTGGAGGAAACAACATACTTTGGGGGTGCTTTTTGCAGATGGCACAGGACAACTGCAGAGGATGGATGGGGTTGTGTACAGCGAGATTTTGGCCATCAACCTCCTTTCCTCACTAAAAGCATTGAGTATGGGTCTTGGATGGGTCTTCCAGCATGGCAATGAGCCAAAATACACAGCCAAGGCAACTAAAGCTTTAGTCACACTAAATGACTTACCAACGATCACGACCAGCGATACGACCTGGCCGTGACCGTTGGTAAGTCGTTGTGTGGTCGCTGGGGAGCTGTCACACAGACAGCTCTCTCCAGCGACCAACGATCAGGGGAACGACTTCGGCATCGTTGAAACTGTCTTCAACGATGCCGAAGTCCCCCTGCAGCACCCGGGTAACCAGGGTAAACATCGGGTTACTAAGTGTAGGGCCGCGCTTAGTAACCCGATATTTACCCTGGTTACCATTGTAAAAGTAAAAAAAAAAAAAAGCCACTACATACTCACATTCTGATGTCTGTCACGTCCCCCGCCAGCGTCCACAGGGTTAAAACTGCTTTCGGCAAGAGCGATGCTAATGCACGCGCTGCTGCCGAGAGCTTCCCTGCACTGACTGTGTCAGCGCCGGCAGTAACAGCGGTGACGTCACAGCAGGCTCTGACACAGTCAGTGCAGGGAAGCTCTCGGCCGGAGCGCGTGCATTAGCAGCGCTCCTGCCAAATGCAGTTTTAACCCTGTGGACGCCGGTGGACGTGACAGTCTTCAGAATGTGAGTATGTAGTGTTTATTTTTTTTAACTTTTACAATGGTAACCAGGGTAAATATCGGGTTACTAAGCGCGGCCCTGCGCTTAGTAACCCGATATTTACCCTGGTTACAAGTGAACACATCGCTGGATCGGCGTCACACACGCCGATCCAGTGATGACAGTGGGTGATCAGCGACCAAAAAAAGGTCCTGATCATTCCCCAACGATCTCCCAATAGGAGCCTGATCGTTGGTCGCTGTCACACATAACGAGATTGTTAGCGGGATCGTTGCTACGTCACCAAAAGCGTGACGTTGCAACGATATCGTTAACGATATCGTTATGTGTGACTCCAGCTTAAGGAGTGGTTCCATATGAAGCATTTCAAGATCCTGGAGTGGCCTAGCCAATCTCCAGACCTGAACCCAATAGAAAGTCATTGAAGGGAGCTGAAACTCAATGTTTCCCAGCGACAGTCCCTAAACCTGAAAGATCTGTAGAAGATCTGTATGGAGGAGTGGGCCAAAATCCCTGCTGCAGTGTGTGCAAACTTGGTCAAGAACTGCAGGAAACGTTTGACCACTGTAGTTGCAAACAAAGTTTCTGTGCCAAATATTAAGTTCTGTATTTCTATTGTTTCAATACTTATTTCATGCAATAAAATGCTAAGTAAATATGTAAAAATCATGCAATGTGTTTTTTTTCTGCAATGTGTTTCTGTTTTTTTATTTTTAGATTCTGTCTCTCACAGTTGAAGTGTGCCCTATGATAACAATTACAGACCTATCCATTCTTTGTACATAGGAAAACTTGCAAAATTGTCAGTGTATCAAATAGTTATTTTCCCTACTTTAAGTGATCCATGTCTATAGTCCATAATTCTGTTATAAAGACATTAGTTCCATTCACTTTGAACTGTAAAATTATGATAATTACAGTCAAAATAATGTGTATAAGTTTCTTCAGCATAAAAAAAAAATCACAGACACTTTCAAAAGTGCCCTATTTTTATGGACTGTCCTAGAATTTCTGGAGGATTGGCAACCCTGGATTAATTGTGCAACGGATCAAACCTCAGGCTCCATAGTTAAGGGAAGGTAGCCCTATAGACCACATCTGCATTTTGTCCACGATCAAGCTTAGTACTGTATGTGCTCCCATTAGTGGTTTTGGCCTGGCTGCTGGTATTGGACAGACACAATAATCCACAGAGAAGTCTCCTAGGTATATTCAGGTTGGCTCTGCTGCCACCTGTATGTCCTCTCTATTAAAGCTTTGAAGTCAGGTTGTTTGAAAGCGTCAGCTGGAGAAGTTCCTCAAGATTGGTGACACTGTGGTAGGCCAGTTTCACACGTCCAGATAATTCCGGTACCGGAGAAAATGGTACTGGAGTTATCCGTGTCCTTCACGTGGCACATCAGTGTGGCACATGTGCAGCAGCCGTGTGCCGCCTGTGTGCCACCTGAGGACCACATGGACCACACAGGAGAGACAGTGCTAGAGTAAGCGCTGTCCCCAGCGTGTGGTACTGAAGGCGGCATTCATCTCTTGTCCCCTGCCTCGCTCGCAGGAGAGAAGAGGAAAAATCTCTTTTTTTTTTTGTTGTTAAAAATAAAGTTTGGGGGTCACCTCACGCCTCCCCCCCCCCCGCCCGCTTGCAGAGAAATACTCACCCAGCTCCCACGATGCCTCCTCTCAGCGCCGGCAGCTTGTCCTGTGTGAGCGATCACGTGGTACCGCTCATTACAGTGATGAATATGCGGCTCCACCCCTATGGGAGTGTTTGATCCGTGCGCTCCCACAAACACTGACATGTCTCCGTGTTTTGCAAACGGACACACGGTCCGTGAAAACATGCTGACATGTGCAGAGACACATTTATTTTAATGTGTCTACGTGAGTCAGTGTCTCCGGTACATGAGGAAACTGTCACCACAGGTACCGGAGCCACTGACGTGTGAAACCGGCCGTAGATGCACTCTGTGTAAGAACTTTATTGAGGCCACCTGGATGAGTAATATAAGAAATTATGTCTGGGCCATGTTCACAATGTGTTTGCTGCGCATGGTGTTAGTCACAAATGATCAGAGAAAGAAAAAAAACAATACAGCAAAGGGTGCACACCCAGAAATACAGGACAACAAATTTTATTAAACACTGTATTACTCCACTATTAACCCTTTCATGACCCCAGCTTTTTGCGTTTTCATTTTTCGCTCCCCTCATTCCCAGAGCCATAACTTTTTTTTATTTTTCTGTCAATATGGCCATCTGTGGGCTTATTTTTTGCGGGACAAGTTGTACTTTTGAATAACAGCATTGGTTTTAGCATGTCGTGTACTAGAAAATGGGAAAAAAATTCCAAGTGCGGTAAAATTGCAAAAAAGTGCAATCCCACACTTGTTTTTTGTTTGTTTTTTTGCTGGGTTCACTAAATGCTAAAACTGACCTGCCATTATGATTATCCAGGTCATTACGAGTTCATAGACACCAAACTTGTCTAGGGTCTTTTTTATCTAAGTGGTAAAAAAAATTCCAAACTTTCCTAAAAGAAAAAAAACTGCACAATTTTCCGTAACCGCAGCGTCTCCATTTTTTGGGATCTCGGGTCGGGTGAGGGTTTATTTTTTGTGTGCTGAGCTGAGGTTTTTAATGATACCATTTTTGTGCAGATACGTTCTTTTGATCGCCCGTTATTGCATTTTAATGCAATGTTGAAGCGACCAAAAAAACGTAATTCTGGCGTTTCAATTTTTTTCTCACTACGCCGTTTAGCATCAGGTTAATCCTTTTTTTTTTTTTTTTTGATAGATCGGGCGATTCTGAATGCGGTGATTTCAACTTTTATTTTTTTTTCATATTTTTTAAAACATTTTTTTTTTTACTTTTGCCATGCTTCAATAGCCTCCATAGGAGGCTAAAAGCTGGCACAACTCAATCGCCTCTGCTACATAGGAAGCTCAGATCGCTCCTATGTAGTAGAATTGTTGCATTGCTATGAGCGCATCATAGCAATCCGGCATCAACAACCATAGAGGTCTCAAGGAGACCTCTGGTTGTCATGCCAATGCATCACTGACCCCCGATCATGTGACAGGGGTCAGCGATGCACGCATTTCCAGCCCGATGGCCGGAAGCGCTAGTTAAATGCCGCTGTCAGCGTTTGACAACGGCATTTAGCTAGTTAATAGCGGCAGGTGGATCGCGATTCCACCTGCTGCTATTGCGGGCACATGTCAGCTGTTCAAAACAGCTGAAATGTTCCCGCTTTGAGGAGGGCTCACCGGTGGAGCTCGCATCAAAACGTGGGTTCGGACCTCAGACGTACTCTGCCGTCCGAGGTCAGAAAGGGGTTAAAATCAATTAAAACCATGTCAACCCCATAGCTATGTATAAATCACAAATGCAATAATAATAAAATATGTTGAAAGATCCCTTTTAGTTGAAATATATTCAATCAATAACATACCAATATGACCATATAGGCACTTTGAGTAAAATAGAGAATAGTCAAGTCCAAAACCATATGATATCATATTCCGCAGTATGATGTAAGAAGTCTGAATATATACTTCTTTACTGAAACTATAAAGAAGCAATTTCAACAGCCCTGATCCGGAATATAGATATAAGCATACTGTACATACAGAGCTAATAGTGGAATTAGTCACCACGAATCAGTCACCATGGAAATGTATGCATAAAGGGTAATGCAGATAAGAGTTGGTATCCAAATCACATGGAAAATAATAAAGAGAATATGTACAGGATCCATGGCTCCGAGGAGGGAACAATGGGAAAACCTCACGCGTATCACTGCAAAACAGAGCAGCTTCATCAGGGGTGACACACCGCTCCTACTGCTCCCTCTTTAGAGCCATGGGTCTATTAATATATACTTTCTATTGATTATTTTCCATATGATATGGATACCAACTCTTATTTGTGTTTTCCTTTATTCATACATTTCCACAATTGCTACATGCAGAAGAATATTTTCATGGTTTGGTTGCTATATGGCATGTTTCCTCTTGTGGTCTGAGAGGGTTTCTGGTTATCAGATTCCAAACCATCCTGAAATCCTTGGACGGGTAACAAATATTTTTTACTGGCTCTTGGTGAAAAATGGGGTGGCATCAGTCCTGATATTAGGGCATTACTGCCATTATTGGTGTATGGGGCCCAGTGAGCAGAAAGAAGGGGGATCTGGACTGGGTTAGACATGCCAAGCAACCTGCGTTGAAGCAGCAAAGCAAAGCCACTGTATAAACAGCCTGGCAGACTGCATGGCACACTGTGGGCTCAGCTATTTACTTTGCTTTATTAACCCCCAGGACCCCAATCACTCACAGCCACAGGTACTTACATTGTATGGCTGCAGCAGACGGGACCGACCACGTCTGACATCAGTGAAGTCAGATGCTTCTGACCCGCCCTTTGTTGCCGTTGCGGCCCGGGCCCTTGCAGCATATTATATGCAGGAGTTGAGAGCCCAAAAGTCATGATGTGCGCTTGCCTGCCCTCCCACTCACCCGTCCGATCTCCCATTCCCCGTCCAACATCCCATTCGCCCACCCGCTAGCCCACCCACCTGCTAGTCTTTTTGTTCTCACCTCTCTGCTCATGCAGTGTGAAGTTGGAGGCCTTCTCTGTCTGTTGCCTGACATTTTTAATAGGCTAGAGTAGAATAGGGCCCTGCCAAAAGAGTCTGTTTTGTCGTGGTGGAAGGCTTAAAAAATCTTTTGTAGAAATCTTCAGAATTGGAATGGCACTCGGACCAGCTACTCAGCAGCACGAAAACTTGCAATCCTGCGATCACATTTCTCCTTCACGTGCCAACATTAGTGTGCAATTGGTTTTTGGTGCTCAGCTGTGTGCGAGTAATGCAATACGAAATCCCATAAAAAGAATAAGAAAAGAGCGGCACTCACCAATTTGCTGATGCGCAGTATTTAATCCATGTACAGATTAATACAGTCTCTTGTTAAGAAGTTACAGGGGTGCGGGGAGTGCAGGAGGACGACGGCCGTTTTGTGCGGATAGCACTTCTACGGGTCCATGTCACATGAACTGCCTGTATACTGAAGTGATGACCTGCTGTAGCCATACTGACATATACAGCAAGGCTCCTGCTGAAACTGCAAAGATCATTGAGCTATAGCGGCATCTATGTAGTTAGACAAAGGGTGGCGACATCTTCTGTCCGCTCATAGCTCCCCTTTGACCTATTCGTACTGTAAGTGTGCCGATGTTTTCCCATGTCACTGGGGCATCTGACAATGGTTCCCCTTATGGCTGCCATTTTAGTCCTAGCCATAGTATAGATCTAATAAAATGGCCATCAGTATTCTTCTGACAGTCATAATACGCTCCAATACAGAAATACTTAACTGATCAAGATCACTGTAACAATTATGTAGGTACTAAGGAATCTGATAGCATGGGATAAAACCAGTCTGAGAGCAAAGCTGCAGAAAATTATGTTTTAACCCCTTCCTGACCTGTGACGCCACGTAAGCGTCATGAAAGTCGGTTCCAATCCAACCTGTGACGCCTATGTGGCGTCATGGTGGGATCACATTCCTGCAGGTTGGGTGAAAGGGTTAACTCAAATTTCACCCAACCTTCAGGAATGGGGAGGCTTGTACTTGAGCCCAGGTGGGGTGGCTTTGCCCCCCCATGCCTACGATCGCTCTGATTGGCTGTTTCACTTTCAACAGCCAATCAGAGCAATTGTAATATTTCACTAATGAAACTTGGTGAAATATTACAATCCAGCCATGGCCGATGCTGCAATATCATCGGCCACAGCTGGAGACCCCGATCTGCCCCCGCCACCGACTGACGGCGGCGATCTGCCGCTGCCACCAGTCTTTCCTCCCCTCCGTCCTGTCCTCCGCTGCCCTCCGTCCTATCCTCCGCTCCCCCGTGATCCGATCCCACCCCCCTGTGTCTCCCGAGTCCTGGTGTCCCTCCCAGTGTCCGTCTTCCCTCATGGGCGCAACCATCTTCCAAAATGACGAGCGCAATGTCTTCTTTATTTCATTATTTTCCCTACCTATGGTGGTGATAACCCCTCCCCCCCCCCCCTTTATCAGCCCCATAGGTAGGGAAAATAATGAAATAAAGAATATTTTTATTTTTCCACTAGCATTAGGGTTAGAATTAGGGTTAAGGTTGGAATTAGGGTTAGAATTAGGGTTGGAATTAGGGTTAGGGTTAGAATTAAGGTTAGGGTTGGAATTAGGGTTAGAGTTGGAATTAGGGTTGGAATTAGGGTTAGGGGTGTGTTGGGGTTAGGGTTAGGCTTGTGGTTAGGGTTGGGATTAGGGTTAGGGGTGTGTTGGGGTTAGGGTTAGGCTTGTGGTTAGGGTTGGGATTAGGGTTAGGGGTGTTTTGGAGTTAGTCTTGGAGTTAGAATAGATGGGTTTCCACTGTTTAGGCACATCAGGGGCTCTCCAAACGCAACATGGCGCCATCATTGATTCCAGCCAATCTTGCGATCAAAAAGTCAAATGGTGCTCCCTCCCTTCCAAGCCCCGATGTGCACCCAAACAGTGGTTTACCCAAACATATGGGACATCAGCGTACTCAGGAAAAATTGCATAACAACTTTGGGGTCTAATTTCTCATGTTACCCTTGGAAAAATAAAAAATTGGTGGCTAAAAAATTATTTTTGTGGAAAAAAATGATTTTTTCTTTTCACTGCTCTGTTATAAACTTCTGTGAAGCACTTGAGGGATCAAAGTGCTCACCACACATCTAGATAACTTCCTTGGGGGATCTAGTTTCCAAAATGGGGTCACTTGTGGGGGGTTTCTAATGTTTGGGCACATCAGGGGCTCTCCAAACGTAACATGATAGCCGCAGACCATTCCATCAAAGTCTACATTTCAAAACGTCACTACTTCCCTTCCGAGCCCTGACGTGTGCCCAAACAGTGGTTCCCCTCCACATAAGGAGTATCAGCGTACTCAGGACAAACTGGACAACAACTTTTGGGGCCCAATTTCTCCTCTTACCCTTGTGAAAATGAAAAATTGCGTGCTAAAAAATCATTTTTTTGAGGAAAATGTTTTTTTTTTTTTTTTCACGGCTCTGCGTTATAAATTTCTGTGAAACACTTGGGGGTTCAAAGTGCTCACCACACATCTAGATAAGTTCCCTGGAGGGTCTTGTTTCCAAAATGGGGTCACTTGTGGGTGAGCTCAAATGTTTAGGCACACAGGGGCTTTCCATACTCGACATGGTGTCCGCTAATGATTGGAGCTAATTTTCCATTCAAACAGTCAAATGGCACTCACTCCCAGTGGCGTAGGAAGGGATTGCGGGGGGGGTGGGCTGCCCTGGGCGGCACAATGCGGGGGATGGGTCACCGGGACGCGGCTGGCGCTGCAGCTGTTTAACGCTATTGACGTGCGGGCCCGCGCCCGCACGTCAATAGTTAACAGCTGCCAGCCAATCTGAGGCTGGCAGCTGACGTCAGTCCCAGCGTGCATGTCGCGAGTGCACGCTAGCCTTCAGCTGCGTGGAGAGAGCAGGAGCGCGGTCAGCGGTCAGGTAAGCAGCATTGAGGGTGCTGCTGTGTGTGCCATGGGGTGACTGGGGAGGAGAGACTGGCATGCTGGGCACTTCTCTTCTGCAGTCCTGTACTGTACCCAGCTGCCAGCCATGTATGCGGCATACCCACTGGGCACACATGATCCCATTATGGCCGTCACTAGACACCTGTGGCTACTTGCATGTGTGATCTCTCATCAGACCATATACTGGGTATACATCTGCATGGTAGATGGATCCCAAATTAAAGGGGGCATCACTGCTTGTCCCCTCTCATTACTGTCTATAGGGAACATGGTATGTGGAGGGGATGAGTGGGGTGGGGGCACATTGCAGCCATATAATGTCATACTGGGCTGATGTAGTGGGGGCTGTAGCCCAGTGCTGAGCTGGCTGCAGACAGGTAGATGAACATGTTGAGCTGATATGTACAATGCACCTGCTAACACCAATAATGCCTTGTTTTGTTGTGCATTCTTCTCTCTTGGAGCTGACACTGTCCAAGGTACCGATCTCAGAGCTGCCATATATATCTCTATTCTCTGTGCATACGTGTGGTCTGTATATATCTGTACCCAGAGATGCACACATACGCAGTGTACGTTGTCGCCCACCTGAAGCGGGCACTTTCTGCTACCAGTAGTGTCTGTGAGGTGCTGTTTGTTTTCCAATGAAGTGTTAAGAAGTTGTGCTCTCACCTTCTACATTGGGGGGGGTGACCAAACCCATACAAGACCATTAACCCTGCGGACCGCTCCTGTCTATTGCTGACGGATTTAATGCTACATAGGAGGGCATTTCTATCTGTGCAGCTGATGACATGCAGAATGGCATTGCTCTATACGCTTAGGGGAAGGATGGATATGGTGCCATTTTAGATGCAGCTATAGCTGAAACTCACGAGTTACCATAGATACTTACGGTACATTTCATCAGGTCATATAGGACGGCTGTCTCTAATGCAGAATATCCATCCTGTATGTGGGATTGAAATCAAGGAAAATTACATGATGCATTTCTGGGGGGCACTAGCAATGCGATAACCTAAAAGGAATTGGCGTAACTACCAAACGTAACCCATTACAGAGTATCTAGGGGAGAAAATATTTCCAAAATATTTGCCTTCAGCATCCTGTACAGAGCACATTGATGCATTATGTATTCAGCCCACTAGTTTGTGCACCATTTATCTCAATGTGCTTCCAGTAGCCAGAACGACCTCCTTTTAATTTCTTCTTCTTCTTTTATTTGTCCCCCCATCTATTTGTTCTATTACTGATAAAATATTAAATGAACCCAAGGATTTAGCAGCCAGTAACGCAGCAGCGTGAGGGTCTATGTAGCCTTTATTATGGCGTATAGGAGCAGGGCTGCATGGTTCCTTCTCCTATAGGTACCAATTTCTTTAGCACCCTATTTTATGCATTAATGGTAACCATGAAAATAAAGATTAGAATCAGAGATCACCATATAATTAGAAGACTAATGACATCACAGTTCATCCCTCTTATATATCTTTCAGGGTAGATCACCTCTCACTAGTCGAGGTAGAGTTCATCCAATAATTTGGTTCTGCACATTATTAGCCATTGTATTAATATCAAGAGTAACCAATGCTCTAATCTTAATAATTGGAGCACAATCCAATTTTGTAAAGATTATCTAGACGATGGTGGAGAATGTGCACACTACCAATTGACTATGTCCATGGAGGCATGTAGGGTTTTGATCAGGTATGAAAACAGCTTTAGTCTTGGACTCTTTGCATAGGTCTTAGTATTGAAGAGGTGAGTGCACAATTTCCTGGCTATACATATATGCATCTTTTGCATCGAGCTATGCAATTGTTTCTGTTTACACGTGAATGCATCATTGTGTCCATAAGTGTGTGCATTGCTAGACTCCAGCCAACTGCAGTGTAGGAGTGAATGCACATGTTGTTTTCCTTGCTTCTCAAGCCCTCACCTCCTCCTCATCTTGTTTCTCTGCATTCCACGTCTCTCCATGTCATCTCTCCTTCCCACTATCACCTTTCTTGGTACACTCTGCCTGTTGATACCCAACCCCATGTTTCTCCCTTTCTTCAGTTGTTATTGAAGATGACAGAATAGACGAGGTGCTGAAGGGGGGTGTCGGACAAGTCTCCCTCCGGAGTATAAGGTGTGGAAGTGGCTGCTCTCCACCCTGATTTGTAAGCACTTTTGGCTGTGCATGTTTGTGGACATGGAGAAGAAGGAAAGGCTTTGAGGCTCCTGGCAAATCTCCACCCTCCACCTTGATCCAGACCCTCTGCTGGTCTGCTGATGGTGCCATCTGGCTCCCCACTCCACTCAAACCACGCCAATGACCTCCAATGTGGAGATGTTCATTTCAGCACCTTCCTTTACCCCTTGTCACTGTCCCTCACCCTGGGCTTTGGGGGCAGTGATGAGTCTCTCAACCCATGTTAAAAGCCAACCCCAGATTTTTGGTAACCTTTGTGTGTATTGAGCCGGGGGGGGAGGGGGGGGAGCGCCAAACTCGGGAACAGCCCCAGGCGGCAAAAGCTCTAGCTACGCCTCTGCTCCTTCCCTTCCGAGCCCTACCATGCACCAAAACAGTGGTTCCCCCCACATATGGGGTTTCAGCATACTCAGGACAAATTGGACAACAACTTTTGGGGTCCACTTTCTCCTTTTACCCTTGGGAAAATAAAAAAATTGTTGCTAAAAGATCATTTTTGTGACTAAAAAGTTAAATGTTCATGTTTTCCTTCCATGTTGCTTCTGCTGCTGTGAAGCACCTGAAGGGTTAATAAACTTCCTCAATGTGGTTTTGAGTACCTTGAGGGGTGCAGTTTTTATAATGGTGTCACTTTTGGGTATTTTCTGTCATATTGACCCCCCCAAAGTCACTTCAAATGTGATGTGGTCCCTAAAAAAATGGTTTTGTAAATTTTGTTGTAAAAAAGAGAAATCGATTTAACCCTTATTACTTCTTAACAAAAAAAAAAAATTGTTTCCAAAATTGTGCTGATGTAAAGTAGACATGTGGAAAATTTTGTTTATTAACTATTTTGTGTCACATAACTCTCTGGTTTAACAGAATAAAAATTCTAAATTTGAAAATTGCGAAATTTTCAAAATTTTTGCCAAACTTCCAATTTTTTCACAAATAAATTATCGATTTAAATTTACCACTATCATGAAGCCCAATATGTCACGAAAAAAACAATCTCAGATTCGCTAGCATCCATTGAAGCGTTCCTGAGTTATTACCTCATAAAGGGACACTGGTAAGAATTGCAAAAAATGACAAGGTCATTAGGGTCAAAATAGGCTGGGTCATGAAGGGGTTAACAAAACAGAAATGCAAAAAGAACTAAAACAGATATTCCTGCAATTGTAAAGAGATGCTCAGCAAAATATTGTAAATCACAGCACACTGAATAGCGGGACACAACCGACCGCTAATATAAACCAGTCCAGCAAGGATATGACGCGGGAGCAAACAAGACACTTAAAACAAGGAAGTCCAGTAGGTTATTAGTGTGAATGCATACAGTACTTAAACATGGGAATCCAGCAGAACTGTAGTGGGAATGCACACAGTAATTAAATTAGGAAGTCCAACAAAACTTGATCACAGGTGCTCACAGCACTTGTTTGTAGAAGTTCAATAATACAGAGGTGGTGCGTTGTGAGAATGACATCCTGAGAAAGAGGATGAGGGGAAAAAGAGGGAGAGTGCTATCTAAGCATAGCAGGTGAGTAAATCTTTCTTGTTGAGAAAAGCACAACTTGAATCTTGCTCACCTGGTGTGGTTGTGCAAAGAGGCACAACACTGGGAAAAGTTTAGCAAACAAGGGTGATCCTTCCACTGGTGTGCTGCCCATCACAGCAGTTCCAGAGGCGAGAGGCAGCACCCAAGACAACCCCGGTCAGAATCCAAGAGCACATGGAAGATGGACGGCAGTTGAACATGGTGAGGGGGACCACCGAGTCAAGAGCAGCAGAAGCAGGGAGTTCACCAGCAAACAGGCAGAAACTCAGGAGTCAATAGCACAAAATACTCGGGCACAGGAGAACACATGATCCGGACTTAAATAATCAGGACAGACAGGAAGTTCCGAGACAGGGCAAGATCAAAGACTCCAACTTGGATCAGGGCAAACAGGCACAAGGAAAGCCCGGAATCCTTACAATCACGTATGCTCAAATTCTGTATTGGTGCTAAAATAAAACGTAGAAACATTTTTTAAAGAAATGAAAATAAAATTTCCATTTCCCATGCATATATTATATAAAAAAATCAAATACACAAAAAATGGTCATAATTGGTATTGCCAAGCTTGCCATGATCACAAGTAGAGAAATGTCATGTTATTTAACTTGTACAATAAATGCTGTTGAAAACAAATGCTCAGAATAATTGAATAAACAGCAATCAAAATAATCACATATACCGGTACCTTAAAATGGTACCAATGAATACATAAACTAAAAGCGCCACCAATATTTAAAAAAAATATATAAATTCTGTATTGCCATATTCATACTGACGCCTGGCATATAGATTGTCACTCTTACAGCAGTGTGAAAAAAAAAAAGCAAAGTGTTTTTTTCAATTCGTCCCTCAAAAAAATTATTAAAGTTACTCATATAGTACATACCCCAAAATAGTGCCATTGAAAAAATACTACAACAAACAAGCTCTCATATCGCTCTTGGAACAAAAATGAAAATTGTTGTCCTCAAAGCCTGTGCTCAAACCCATCAAAGATCCTAGTATGATAGGGGTCAATCTGTCTTCCTCCTACGACAACCTATATGCTTGTAATTTCCCATCACTCTTTGGCGAGCTGAGGAGATTGATGGCTAGGTGGTTGCCACTTTCACTCTTGTTAATAGACTGAATAACCTCCTTCAAAATGTCACTCTTTTCTATTCTGCTGTATTATTTTGAAACTCTTTCGGTAAGGGTCCCCATGAGTGAACTTAAAGCCCTTCAGGTGTCCATACTGAGGTTCATTTAGAATTATAAGCGGCATCAAACATCTAAGCGTGTCCTCGTCTCCCTTAAGTCACAGGTCCCGGATGTTGTTAAATATTATTGGGCGACTCATCTACGGAGGATGCCTTTGTGGTCCTCACTCTGGGCCTATAATGGATGGACAGAGATAGAAAAATTATGGATGACCCCTGCCCATCCGAACTCATTATTGTGGGCAACTTCTTCCGCTAAAATATCAATCCCCTTGTTGGGCCCTATTCAGTTCACGAGGGAGGTATGGACTACTTGTATGAAAAAGTTTGCCCTGGCTTCTCTGAACTCTCCTATGATTTCTTTTATATATCTGCCTTTGGTTCCTAACAGTTTGGATTCTATGATGGTTCATCCTTGGATTGCTGTGGGATTATTCAGGCTTGCAGACTTGGTCGACGGGGACACGCTGGAGCTTCTTCCATTTGCTTCCATTAAATCTAAATTTGCAATCTCTAACAAGGAGTTTTTTCAGTATCTCCAAATCAGACATTTCGCCATCTCCCTTTTCGGAAGTATGAGGGTGTCTACGCCTATTGAATTTGAGAAAATCTGCAAAAAGGGCATGTCAACTAGGGGCCTAATTTCGAATATTTACTGAATACTAAATAGCCCTCATGATGGCCAGCAACTTAAACACCTTTACATGAGTAGATGGGAGTCTATACTAGGGAGATGTTTATCGCCCCAATATTGGCAGGTCATATGGGAAAGAGCATCCAAATCCTCTATTTGTACTCTATACAAGGAAAACCAGTATAAAATATTAATGTTCTGGTACCATACCCCTGACTTACTTCATAGATTGAATCTTCTTCTCTCAAACTTGTGTTGGCGCTGTGGGTCCGAGGTGGGCACCCAATATCATATTTTTTGGTCCTGCCCTGGGATTGTGGGTTTTTGGGAAGAGATGAGAATTCTGATAAATAAGGTCTTATATGTTGAAGTGGGGCTGGATCTGGCGTTTTCTCTAAAGGGTTGGGGAAAAACCCAGTCAGACTATTACTTCATATTCTTACTGCAGCTAGGTGCTTGATTGCCCTTAACTGGAGGCAGTCTTCCCCTTCGTCTTTGCAGCACTTATGAAATAGAATTGCAGACGTTCGCAGGATGAGGTACATGACTGCATTGACTCTAATTGGGCCCCCTGGGATTACTACTGGGCTCAGAGAACTGGTTGAGGACTGCCTCTTCTGTTATTCTAAGGTGTCTGCATCTTATCTTCCTTCCTTTCCCCTTTTATGTCTGTCTTGTCTGGTGTATGTCTGGGATCCATTTATTAGTACTATTATTGTAGTTTTACTTTGGTTAACTAAATTCTTTAAAGTGATATTCAGTACAAAAAATTCCTGGAGGAGCCAACGGGGTTGATAGACGTTTATGTTTATAGGACTCTAAGTCTTTCTGATCTCAATTCATGATTTTGTTATGTAGTGCTTTAGACCTAGAGTCTGTATTATACCATGTACAGTCATGGCCAAAAGTATTGACACCCCTGAAATTCTGTCAGATAATACTCATTTTCTTCCTGAAAATGACTGCAAACACAAATTGTTTGGTATTATTATCTTCATTTAATTTGTCTTAAATGAAAAAAAGACAAAAAGAATTGTCCTAAAGCCAAATTGGATATAATTCCACACCAAACATAAAAAAGGGGGTGGACAAAAGTATTGGCACTGTTTGAAAAACCATGTGATGCTTCTCTAATTTGTGTAATTAACAGCACCTGTAACTTACCTGTGGCACCTAACAGGTGTTGGCAATAACTAAATCACACTTGCAGCCAGTTGACAAGGATTAAAGTTGACTCAACCTCTGTCCTGTGTCCTTGTGTGTACCACATTGAGCATGGAGAAAAGAAAGAAGACCAAAGAACTGTCTGAGGACTTGAGAAACCAAATTGTGAGGAAGCACGAGCAATCTCAAGGCTACAAGTCCATCTCCAAAGACCTGAATGTTCCTGTGTCTACCGTGCGCAGTGTCATCAAGAAGTTTAAAGCCCATGGCACTGTTGCTAACCTCCCTAGATGTGGACGGAAAAGAAAAATTGACAAGAGATTTCAACGCAAGATTGTGCGGATGTTGGATAAAGAACCTCAACTAACATCCAAACAAGTTCAAGCTGCCCTGCAGTCCGAGGGTACAACAGTGTTAACCCGTACTATCCGTCGGCGTCTGAATGAAAAGGGACTGTATGGTAGGAGACCCAGGAAGACCCCACTTCTTACCCTGAGACAAAAAAAAAGCCAGGCTGGAGTTTGCCAAAACTTACCTGAAAAAGCCTAAAACGTTTTGGAACAATATTCTCTGGTCAGATGAGACAAAAGTAGAGCTTTTGGGGCAAAGGCATCAACATAGAGTTTACAGGAGAAAAAAAGAGGCATTCAAAGAAAAGAACACGGTCCCTACAGTCAAACATGGCAGAGGTTCCCTGATGTTTTGGGGTTGTTTTGCTGCCTCTGGCACTGGACTGCTTGACCGTGTGCATGGCATTATGAAGTCTGAAGTCTACTAACAAATTTTGCAACATAATGTAGGGCCCAGTGTGAGAAAGCTGGGTCTCCCTCAGAGGTCATGGGTCTTCCAGCAGGACAATGACGCAAAAGACACTTCAAAAAGCACTAGAAAATGGTTTGAGAGAAAGCACTGGAGACTTCTAAGGTGGCCAGCAATAAGTCCAGACCTGAATCCCATAGAACACCTGTGGAGAGATCTAAAAATGGCAGTTTGGAGAAGGCACCCTTCAAATATCAGGGACCTGGAGCAGTTTGCCAAAGAAGAATGGTCTAAAATTCCAGCAGAGCATTGTAAGAAACTCATTGATGGTTACCGGAAGCGGTTGATCGCAGTTATTTTGGCTAAAAGTTGTGCAACCAAGTATTAGGCTGTGGGTGCCAATATTTTTGTCTGGCCCATTTTGGGAGTTTTGTGTGAAATGATCAATGTTTTGCTTTTTGCTTCATTCTCTTTTGTGTTTTTTCATTTAAGACAAATTAAATGAAGATAATAATACCAAAAAATTTGTGTTTGCAATCATTTTCAGGAAGAAACTGAGTATTATATGACAGAATTGCAGGGGTGTCAATACTTTTGGCCATGACTGTATGTATAACGCTGTTTCACACTGGAGGCATTCGGGGCTTAATTTGATTTCTTCTGTATGATAGTACTGAATTTCATTGTCTGTTCGGACTTGTGTCCACTTGTTAAATTAAATTTTTTTCAATAAAATTTTACAGTTAAAAAAAAAAAGATCCTGGTATGAGACATAGCCCTAATAGAAACCATAGCATAAACATCTCCAAATCCATTATTCTATTTGCCAGATATAGTTTCTTATTCAAATTAGGTGCTTGATGCTCCTTTGGCGTGGCCAAATAAGTAGAAATCTGCACTGAACTACCTGTTTTCCATCTAACCCCACCTGTCTCTTGCTCCTGTAAAGGCAGAGCTGTCCGGTAAAAAGGCGGAGGTCAGAGATAGATGCAAAACAAGTAGGTGAGAAGGTGCACGGGGTGTACTGAGCGCTTATTTGTATTTTGAATAAACCATTTTTGGGAGACAATGATGAATCTGGACCACTAAACATACAATTTTTAGGAGGGTAATGTTCCCTACAAACTGCTGTGATTGGTTTGAAAAATGATTATGTGCTAAGGTTGCCTGCTTTAGGCAAACATTTTTTTGTTACTAGGCTTTCCCGACAATAAACTGATTTATGGAGATTTCCAGAAGCGTGTGTTCAATACTAGTTGGGTGGATAAACATGAAGATACTTCTAGCTTACCGTACGTCTAGTTAACTTATTTTGTATTACTTTTTATGTACTCTATTGATTCAGTGTACATGATGGGGACAGCAATGGATTTTTCTATCACTCAGATATATTGAGAAAGTCAGATGGATGAGTGCTGAAATTACTTTAAAATTCCTAGACACGTCCAGCTGATATTGAGATACTACAACTAGATAAACCATGACCTGGATGAATAAAAACTCTCCTAGGCATTCTCCTGTTTTCACAGGGAACACTAAATTAAAAGTGAGATAATCACAGGGAATGTCCTAGTTGAATAGCCCTTGATCGAAAGGGAGGCTTCAGAGGCTTGTTGACAAAAACCTAGTAATTAGCTGATTTCTAACAAAAAAAAAAATAATTATGAACTTTTTATTGTCTCAATACATTTCAAATGAAAAATAAAGCAATATTTTGTTTTAGTGTCTGCATTTACTCCTGAGTGAATGTGATTGGGTTCCTGCTTATTCGGCAAGCTGTAGCACTTACCGAATAAGCTGTAGAGGGAACCCAGATACATGGAGCGCGCCAGCTGATCAGCTGTTCGGCTCCGCACTGCATGTGTCACGTCTGTATGACAAGTATCAAATATAAATAGTAAAGCCGCACCCTATAATGGCAATGTCTCTATGGACAGCAGAGTGCACGTCCTCACCAGGGGATCCATCCCAGTAGGTAAATCCAGAAGCACATGAAGAAAAGGACAGCACCACAGCAATTGTGAAAAGACAGCTCCAAAGTTTATTCTGCCATCTGCAACGTTTCGGTCCGTGGACCTTTTTCAAGCATAGTGAAAAGACAATACAACCACCATTATATACCCTTAGGCCAAACCCATTAATTAACAAGCAACCAATGGTGTGGCTCCATATACCTGGAAAAAATACATCATAGTGCAACATACATATATACATATGAAAACAGTCCCACATTGCCAGCCCCCTATATATACTAGCCGCTAACATAGTCCAACTACCTCTGATCGCTCGCCACTATTGTGTGACACTCGTAAATCCCCAATAAGTCCCCAAAGTCCACAATGTAAACAAATATCACTCGCACCAATCCGGGTACTGCATCCACGATCGTCATGGCATTGTGGGCGTGTTCAGAACAAGAGCAGTCCAATCAGCTCCTCAATCTTAAATCATGTGATCGACATATGCCCAGCATGCAGTGCTCCTCACCGCACTAGTTCATAGGCTGCTGGACCACATGTCAGTGGTAAACAAACACCGCCCACTTTTGTCCACTGGTGCACATTGTATTGTACATGTCCGTGACATTATCCCTGTCCGTAGCTCATATGCGCATGTCGCAGTCCCGGACTCCAGCACAATCAGCACACTGAGTCCATATAGTCAGCCACTGCGTATGACAAAGGAATTCTCCATAGATCTCTTCATGACAGATGGCTCCAGTGAGCGGTCACATAGCGCTATAATGACGGAATCCAGCATAGTCAGCACACTGAGTCTATTTAATCGGCAACTGCAAAGTAATGCTCCATAGACTTCTTCATAATAGATGACTCCAGTGAGCGGTCACATAGCGCTAATCAGCGCGCAAAAGTACATCCAGGCTCATAGCTAGGTATAGTATTTTTTCACTCCAGGTCCATAGTATACAACGGTATACAATATGACATTTCTCCACTGGACACCTTATATATTTATCCCCAATATCGACTATTCATATACTATGTGATCCGTCATTTTAAATATTTACATCTATTCATACGGGCCTGTAATGAAAAACGACATATACCGAAAAAACAACCATCATAATAGCTTAAACTCAGTCCGTATAAAGCTCCTTGCAAGGACATACATACATTACAAACACCTTTGGTACCAGGGATTCCCAGCCCGTCTCCCATGTTGGTAATTGCCCAGCCTCAAGCTGCTTAGCATTTGCGATCTGATGAGAGCAGGCACATTACCTCCATAGGCATCTATATTTTTTTATCCTGGAAAAACTACATCCAAGCATAAAAAGGGAAAAAGGAGGGGAAAAAAACACAATATATAAAAAACGGATTAAGGTAGATATCAGGGATTCCCAGCCCGTCTCCCATGTTGGTAATTGCCCAGCCTCAAGCTGCTTAGCATTTGTGATCTGACGAGAGCAGGCACATTAACTCCATAGACATCTATATTTTTTGGTCCTGGAAAAAAATACATCCAAACATAAAAAGGGAAAAAGGAGGGGAAAAAAAACACAATATATAAAAAAACGGATTAAGGTAGATATCAGGCAAATAGCCACACTCTCCTCAGATCAAATTGATCAAGAGGCTACATTTGTATATATAGGACAGATCTAAAAAGCAACTGTTAATGAGACCACCCCTAACAAAAATAAACAGTATATAATAGAATTAAAAACAATAGTACACCGATAAGGTACCACAGAGGCCCAAAAGGACCTTACAGGAGACAACTTTGTTGATAATCAATATTTAAGCCTTTTGGAGAGAGAGTATCAAGCTCATAGATCCATTTCAATTCTTTTCTCTTCAGAAGAGAGACCCGATCGCCACCCCGTCTTGGCATAGGTACATCATCAATGACTCGGTATCTGAGCTGATTAACCGAGTGCCCGAACTCATGGAAGTGCCTAGGTACTGGAAGGTCAATCAAATTCGTTCTAATAGTACTCTTATGCTTTGAAATTCTCGCTTTGACCTCCATTGTGGTCTCCCCTACATAGTAGAGACCACACGGGCAGCTAAGGATGTAGACCACAAAACTACTTCTGCATGTATATCGTTTCCGTATCGTATACTTTTTTCCAGTGTGGGGATGATAAAAACATGCCCCTTTGATTAAATTATTGCAGCTTGCACATCCGAGACAGGGAAAATTACCCAGGCTCGGACGGCTTAAAGTAGTCTGCGGATCCCTCCTTGAGCTGCCCACATCAGACACCACCAACTCGTCCTTCAGATTTCTATTTCTCCTATATGAGAATAGTGGGGGCGACTGAAACTCACTCACATTGTCATGTCCCCTCCCTAGAAGTGACCAGTGCCTTCGAATCACATCCGAGATCTGGCCACTCAAACCATTAAATGCTGTCACAAATGGTATCCTCTTATCAGATTCTATAGCAACCTTGGGAGTAAGGAGCTCATCTCTTCCTTTAGACAATGCTTTAGTTTTGAATGTATCCAAGTCCTCCTTAGGATATCCTCTCGCCAGAAATTTTTGGCACATCTCATTAAGCCTCAAATCTATAAGAGAGTCACTCGAGACAATCCTCCTGACTCTTAGGAGTTGGCTCCATGGGAGGGACTCCACCATTCTCCGTGGATGTTCACTGGAAAAATGTAAAACATTATTCCTGTCTGTCTTTTTGACAAACATATCCTAAGGAGGACTTGGATACTTGGATTGCTATAGAATCTGATAAGAGGATACCATTTGTGACAGCATTTAATGGTTTGAGTGGCCAGATCTCGGATGTGATTCGAAGGCACTGGTCACTTCTAGGGAGGGGACATAACAATGTGAGTGAGTTTCAGTCGCCCCCACTATTCTCATATAGGAGAAATAGAAATCTGAAGGACGAGTTGGTGGTGTCTGATGTGGGCAGCTCAAGGAGGGATCCGCAGACTACTTTAAGCCGTCCGAGCCTGGGTAATTTTCCCTGTCTCGGATGTGCAAGCTGCAATAATTTAATCAAAGGGGCATGTTTTTATCATCCCCACACTGGAAAAAAGTATACGATACGGAAACGATATACATGCAGAAGTAGTTTTGTGGTCTACATCCTTAGCTGCCCGTGTGGTCTCTACTATGTAGGGGAGACCACAATGGAGGTCAAAGCGAGAATTTCAAAGCATAAGAGTACTATTAGAACGAATTTGATTGACCTTCCAGTACCTAGGCACTTCCATGAGTTCGGGCACTCGGTTAATCAGCTCAGATACCGAGTCATTGATGATGTACCTATGCCAAGACGGGGTGGCGATCGGGTCTCTCTTCTGAAGAGAAAAGAATTGAAATGGATCTATGAGCTTGATACTCTCTCTCCAAAAGGCTTAAATATTGATTATCAACAAAGTTGTCTCCTGTAAGGTCCTTTTGGGCCTCTGTGGTACCTTATCGGTGTACTATTGTTTTTAATTCTATTATATACTGTTTATTTTTGTTAGGGGTGGTCTCATTAACAGTTGCTTTTTAGATCTGTCCTATATATACAAATGTAGCCTCTTGATCAATTTGATCTGAGGAGAGTGTGGCTATTTGCCTGATATCTACCTTAATCCGTTTTTTTATATATTGTGTTTTCTTTCCCCTCCTTTTTCCCTTTTTATGTTTGGATGTATTTTTTTCCAGGACCAAAAAATATAGATGTCTATGGAGTTAATGTGCCTGCTCTCGTCAGATCACAAATGCTAAGCAGCTTGAGGCTGGGCAATTACCAACATGGGAGACGGGCTGGGAATCCCTGATATCTACCTTAATCCGTTTTTTATATATTGTGTTTTTTTCCCCTCCTTTTTCCCTTTTTATGCTTGGATGTAGTTTTTCCAGGATAAAAAAATATAGATGCCTATGGAGTTAATGTGCCTGCTCTCGTCAGATCGCAAATCCTAAGCAGCTTGAGGCTGGGCAATTACCAACATGGGAGACGGGCTGGGAATCCCTGGTACCAAAGGTGTTTGTAATGTATGTATGTCCTTGCAAGGAGCTTTATACGGACTGAGTTTAAGCTATTATGATGGTTGTTTTTTCGGTATATGTCGTTTTTCATTACAGGCCCGTATGAATAGATGTAAATATTTAAAATGACGGATCACATAGTATATGAATAGTCGATATTGGGGATAAATATATAAGGTGTCCAGTGGAGAAATGTCATATTGTATACCGTTGTATACTATGGACCTGGAGTGTAAAAATACTATACCTAGCTATGAGCCTGGATGTACTTTTGCGCGCTGATTAGCGCTATGTGACCGCTCACTGGAGTCATCTATTATGAAGAAGTCTATGGAGCATTACTTTGCAGCTGCCGATTAAAGGGAACCTGTCACCCCGTTTTTTGAGATTGAGCTATAAATACTGTTAAATAGGGCCTGCGCTGTGTGTTCCTATAGTGTATGTAGTGTACCCCGATTCCCCATGTATGCTGAGAAATAACTTACCAAAGTCGCCGTTTTCGCCTGTCAATCAGGCTGGTCAGGTCGGGAGGGCGTGGTGACATCGCTGGTTCTTCCTCAGCTTTACGTTGGTGGCGTAGTGGCGTAGTGGTGAAGACACAGCGCGCGATCTGCGCTGTCATCCCTTTCGTCGGTGGGGGCGGCCATCTTCCTGGGGCCGCGCGTGCGCAGATCGAGTGCTCTGCTGCACGGGGCTTCAGGAAAATGGCCGCGGGATGCCGCGCGTGCGCATTAGAGATCGCGGCGGCCATTTTCCCAAAGCCGAGATGCAAACTCGGCTTTGGGAAAATGGCCGCCGCGATCTCTAATGCGCACGCGCGGCATCCCGCGGCCATTTTCCTGAAGCCCCGTGCAGCAGAGCACTCGATCTGCGCACGCGCGGCCCCAGGAAGATGGCCGCCCCCACCGACGAAAGGGATGACAGCGCAGATCGCGCGCTGTGTCTTCACCACTACGCCACCAACGTAAAGCTGAGGAAGAACCAGCGATGTCACCACGCCCTCCCGACCTGACCAGCCTGATTGACAGGCGAAAACGGCGACTTTGGTAAGTTATTTCTCAGCATACATGGGGAATCGGGGTACACTACATACACTATAGGAACACACAGCGCAGGCCCTATTTAACAGTATTTATAGCTCAATCTCAAAAAACGGGGTGACAGGTTCCCTTTAAATAGACTCAGTGTGCTGACTATGCTGGATTCCGTCATTATAGCGCTATGTGACCGCTCACTGGAGCCATCTGTCATGAAGAAGTCTATGGAGAATTCCTTTGTCATACGCAGTGGCTGACTATATGGACTCAGTGTGCTGATTGTGCTGGAGTCCGGGACTGCGACATGCGCATATGAGCTACGGACAGGGATAATGTCACGGACATGTACAATACAATGTGCACCAGTGGACAAAAGTGGGCGGTGTTTGTTTACCACTGACATGTGGTCCAGCAGCCTATGAACTAGTGCGGTGAGGAGCACTGCATGCTGGGCATATGTCGATCACATGATTTAAGATTGAGGAGCTGATTGGACTGCTCTTGTTCTGAACACGCCCACAATGCCATGACGATCGTGGATGCAGTACCCGGATTGGTGCGAGTGATATTTGTTTACATTGTGGACTTTGGGGACTTATTGGGGATTTACGAGTGTCACACAATAGTGGCGAGCGATCAGAGGTAGTTGGACTATGTTAGCGGCTAGTATATATAGGGGGCTGGCAATGTGGGACTGTTTTCATATGTATATATGTATGTTGCACTATGATGTATTTTTTCCAGGTATATGGAGCCACACCATTGGTTGCTTGTTAATTAATGGGTTTGGCCTAAGGGTATATAATGGTGGTTGTATTGTCTTTTCACTATGCTTGAAAAAGGTCCACGGACCGAAACGTTGCAGATGGCAGAATAAACTTTGGAGCTGTCTTTTCACAATTGCTGTGGTGCTGTCCTTTTCTTCATGTACGTCTGTATGACAGTCACAGCACATGCATGGAGAGACTGTGTGTTGGGCTCTCCATGAATATGTTGTGACTGTGACCCAGATGTGACACAAGCAGCTGCGGAGCCGAACAGCTGATCAGCAGGATCGATCCATGTATCCGGGTTCCCTCTGCAGCTTATTCAGTAAGCACTATAGCTTGCTGAATATGCAGGAACCCGATCAAATTCACTCATCTCTACTCATCACGCAAATATTTAGTTTGTATATTCATCTCTGCTGCCTTCATCCATGCCAAAGACCATCTGTCTGCAAATTGCATACCACTTTCTTTAGCCATTTGTTTTATGCAAGCTCTGGACTGACTATACAACTACAGTTTAATTTGTAACACACTACAGATTCACCCTGTATTCTGATTTTCAATTTTCAATAAGTAGGCACAAGTAGTGGGCTTCTTTATAGTCTGTTACAATCCTATTTATAGGAGCTGTAGATGAAAAACAATAGAAATTATTTAAAGGGAACCTGTTACCCCCAAAATCGATGATGAGGTAAGCTCACCGTCATCAGGGGCTTATCTACAGCATTCTTCAATGCTGTAGATATGCCCCCGATGTTACCTGAAAGAGGAGAAAAAGACGTTATATTATACTCACCCAGGGGCGGTCCCGCTGCGGTCCGGTCAAATGGGCATCTCAGGTCCGCTCCGGCGCCTCCTATCTTCATTCCATGACGTCCTCTTCTGGTCTTCACACCGCGGCTCTGGCGCAGGCGTACTTTGTCTGCCCTGTTGAGGGCAGAGCAAAGTACTGCAGTGTGCAGGCGCCGGGAAAGGTTAGAGGCCCAGCGCCTGCGCACTGCAGTACTTTGCTCTGCCCTCAACAGGGCAGACAAAGTACACCTGCGCCGGAGCTGCGGTGTGAAGACAAGAAGAGGACGTCATGGAATGAAGATGGGAGGCACTGTACCGGACCTGAGACGCCCACCGGAGCGGGACCGCCCCTGGGTGAGTATAATCTAACGTCTTTTTCTCCTCTTTCAGGTAACATCGGCAGCTTATCTACAGCATTACAGAATGCTGTAGATAAGCCCATGATGATGGTGATATTACCTCACCATCGATTTTGGGGGTGACAGGTTCCCTTTAATCAAGACTATTTGCTATTTTTTTTATGTAGACTCATTGAAACCATAAACAAATGGTTGTAAAAAAGACATAGCATTTACACATGAAATGGTATAAGATACATTAACATAGTAACATAGTAACATAGTTAGTAAGGCCGAAAAAAGACATTTGTCCATCCAGTTCAGCCTATATTCCATCATAATAAATCCCCAGATCTACGTCCTTCTACAGAACCTAATTGTATGATACAATATTGTTCTGCTCCAGGAAGACATCCAGGCCTCTCTTGAACCCCTCGACTGAGTTCGCCATCACCACCTCCTCAGGCAAGCAATTCCAGATTCTCACTGCCCTAACAGTAAAGAATCCTCTTCTATGTTGGTGGAAAAACCTTCTCTCCTCCAGACGCAAAGAATGCCCCCTTGTGCCCGTCACCTTCCTTGGTATAAACAGATCCTCAGCGAGATATTTGTATTGTCCCCTTATATACTTATACATGGTTATTAGATCGCCCCTCAGTCGTCTTTTTTCTAGACTAAATAATCCTAATTTCGCTAATCTATCTGGGTATTGTAGTTCTCCCATCCCCTTTATTAATTTTGTTGCCCTCCTTTGTACTCTCTCTAGTTCCATTATATCCTTCATGAGCACCGGTGCCCAAAACTGGACACAGTACTCCATGTGCGGTCTAACTAGGGATTTGTACAGAGGCAGTATAATGCTCTCATCATGTGTATCCAGACCTCTTTTAATGCACCCCATGATCCTGTTTGCCTTGGCAGCTGCTGCCTGGCACTGGCTGCTCCAGGTAAGTTTATCATTAACTAGGATCCCCAAGTCCTTCTCCCTGTCAGATTTACCCAGTGGTTTCCCATTCAGTGTGTAATGGTGACATTGATTCCTTCTTCCCATGTGTATAACCTTACATTTATCATTGTTAAACCTCATCTGCCACCTTTCAGCCCAAGTTTCCAACTTATCCAGATCCATCTGTAGCAGAATACTATCTTCTCTTGTATTAACTGCTTTACATAGTTTTGTATCATCTGCAAATATCGATATTTTACTGTGTAAACCTTCTACCAGATCATTAATGAATATGTTGAAGAGAACAGGTCCCAATACTGACCCCTGCGGTACCCCACTGGTCACAGCGACCCAGTTAGAGACTATACCATTTATAACCACCCTCTGCTTTCTATCACTAAGCCAGTTACTAACCCATTTACACACATTTTCCCCCAGACCAAGCATTCTCATTTTGTGTATCAACCTCTTGTGCGGCACGGTATCAAACGCTTTGGAAAAATCGAGATATACCACGTCCAATGACTCACCGTGGTCCAGCCTATAGCTTACCTCTTCATAAAAACTGATTAGATTGGTTTGACAGGAGCGATTTCTCATAAACCCATGCTGATATGGAGTTAAACAGTTATTCTCATTGAGATAATCCAGAATAACATCCCTCAGAAACCCTTCAAATATTTTACCAACAATAGAGGTTAGACTTACTGGCCTATAATTTCCAGGTTCACTTTTAGAGCCCTTTTTGAATATTGGCACCACATTTGCTATGCGCCAATCCTGCGGAACAGACCCTGTCGCTATAGAGTCCCTAAAAATAAGAAATAATGGTTTATCTATTACATTACTTAGTTCTCTTAGTACTCGTGGGTGTATGCCATCCGGACCCGGAGATTTATCTATTTTAATCTTATTTAGCCGGTTTCGCACCTCTTCTTGGGTTAGATTGGTGACCCTTAATATAGGGTTTTCATTGTTTCTTGGGATTTCACCTAGCATTTCATTTTCCACCGTGAATACCGTGGAGAAGAAGGTGTTTAATATGTTAGCTTTTTCCTCGTCATCTACAACCATTCTTTCCTCACTATTTTTTAAGGGGCCTACATTTTCAGTTTTTATTCTTTTACTATTGATATAGTTGAAGAACAGTTTGGGATTAGTTTTACTCTCCTTAGCAATGTGCTTCTCTGTTTCCTTTTTGGCAGCTTTAATTAGTTTTTTAGATAAAGTATTTTTCTCCCTATAGTTTTTTAGAGCTTCAATGGTGCCATCCTTCTTTAGTAGTGCAAATGCTTTCTTTTTACTGTTAATTGCCTGTCTTACTTCTTTGTTTAACCACATTGGGTTTTTCCTATTTCTAGTCCTTTTATTCCCACAAGGTATAAACCGCTTACACTGCCTATTTAGGATGTTCTTAAACATTTCCCATTTATTATCTGTATTCTTATTTCTGAGGATATTGTCCCAGTCTACCAGATTAAGGGCATCTCTAAGCTGGTCAAACTTTGCCTTCCTAAAGTTCAGTGTTTTTGTGACTCCCTGACAAGTCCCCCTAGTGAAAGACAGGTGAAACTGTACAATATTGTGGTCGCTATTTCCTAGATGCCCGACCACCTGCAGATTTGTTATTCTGTCAGGTCTATTAGATAGTATTAGGTCTAAAAGTGCTGCTCCTCTGGTTGGATTCTGCACCAATTGTGAAAGATAATTTTTCTTGGTTATTAGCAGAAACCTGTTGCCTTTATGGGTTTCACAGGTTTCTGTTTCCCAGTTAATATCCGGGTAGTTAAAGTCCCCCATAACCAGGACCTCATTATGGGTTGCAGCTTCATCTATCTGCTTTAGAAGTAGACTTTCCATGGTTTCTGTTATATTTGGGGGTTTGTAACAGACCCCAATGAGAATTTTGTTACCATTTTTCCCTCCATGAATTTCGACCCATATGGACTCGACATCCTCATTCCCTTCGCTAATATCCTCCCTTAAAGTGGACTTTAGACAAGACTTTACATAGAGACAAACCCCTCCTCCTCTCCGATTTTTACGATCCTTTCTAAACAGACTGTAACCCTGTAAGTTAACTGCCCAGTCATAGCTTTCATCTAACCATGTCTCGGTTATTCCCACTATGTCAAAGTTACCTGTAGATATTTCTGCTTCTAGTTCTTCCATCTTGTTTGTCAGGCTTCTGGCGTTTGCGAGCATGCAGTTTAGAGGATTTTGATTTGTTCCAATCTCCTCGCTGTGGATTGTTTTAGAAATGTTCTTACCTCCCTTCTGAGTATGTTTTCCTGGATCTTCTTTGTTCAAGTCTAATGTTTTTCTTCCCGTCCCCTCTTCTTCTAGTTTAACGCCCTCCTGATGAGTGTAGCGAGTCTTCTGGCGAATGTGTGTTTCCCAGGTTTGTTGAGGTGTAGTCCGTCTCTGGCGAGGAGTCCATCGTACAAGTAATTCACACCGTGGTCCAGTACATTAGTACCTAGTGCTATCAAATTGCATTTTAGATTAAATCTTGTTTTTTTTATAAAAGGGAAACTGTCAGATGCCCTGATTATCCTCAACTGCTAATATGCACAGTGGCATTCAGTGATGTGAAAAAGTGTTTGCCCCTTCCTGATTTCTTATTCTTTTGCATGTTTGTCACACCTAAATGTTTTAGATCATCAAACAAATTTAAATATGAGTCAAAGAGAACACAACTAAAACACAAAATGCAGTTTTTAAATGAAGGTCTTTAATATTAAGCACAAAAAAAATCCAAACCTACAGGGCTCTGTGGGAAAAAGTGATTTCTCCCCTTAAAACATAAATTAACTGTGGTTTATCACTTCTTTGGGAAGCTGAGTTCAAACTTCATAGCCACACCCTGGTCTGATTACTGCAGCATCTGTTTTCAATCAAGAAATCATTTAAATAGAACCTGCCCGACAAAGTGAAGTAGACCAAAGGATCCTCAAAAGCTAGACATCATGCAGCAATACAAAGAAATTTTGGAACAAATGAGAAACAAAGTAATTAAGATCTATCAGTCTGGAAAAGTTTATGAAGCCATTTATAAAGCTTTGAGACTCCAGGGAACCACAGTGAGAGCCATTATCCACAAATGGGGAAATCATGGACCAGTGGTGAACCTTCCCAGGAGTGGCCGACTAATTAAAATTACCCCAAGAGTGCAGCAACAACTCATCCAAGAGGTCACAAAAGACCCCACAACAACAAAGAACTGCAGGCTCCCCTCAATAAAGGTCAGTGTTCATGACTCCATCATAAGAAAGAGAGTGGGCAAAAATGGCTTGCATGGCAGAGTACCAAGATGAAAACCACTGCTGAGCAATAAGAACAAAAAGGCTTGTCTCAGTTTTGCCAGAAAACATCTTGATGATCCGCAATACTTTTGGGAGAATACTTTGTGGACTGACAAGACAGAAGTTGAACGTTTTGGAAGGTGTATGTCCCATAACATTTGGCGTAGAAGTAACACAGCATTAAAGAAAAGGAACATCATACCAACAGTAAAATATGGTGATGGTAGTATGATAATCTGCGGCTGTTTTTCTGCTTCGGGACCCAGATGACTTGCTGTGGTAAACGGGACCATAAATTCTGCTGTCTACCAAAAAATCCCGAAGGACAATGTCCAGCCATATTTTCATGACCATAAGCTGAAGCTCACTTGGGTTATGCAGCTGGACAATTGGATCGCCCCCAAGTTAGGGCAATGGGGTACTCGGTACCGGGCCCCCTTCTGTAGTCAGTGGGAATGTCACGGTGGCTGGACCCGGCCCGTGGCCCTTTGAGGGGAGTCCAATAAAAGGACAACACTTTATAGGATAGTGTTCGTGACGCCACCTGTGGTATTTGGTCAGGGTGACCAACGCTGCTTAGGGGTCCACTGGGGTGATGTTATGGCAGCTAGATGGTATACCTTCCCACAGGTGAAGTATGTCCCCAAGGCTTCCCAGAGTGTAGATGGTGGATGGTGCAAGGCGCAGTGAGTAATGAAGACACAAGGGTGCAGTCTCTTTACCTTTACTGAAGGCTTCAGCATCCACAGTCCAGGGTAGGGACCACAGGGTAGGCAGAGTCCGGCCGGTCTGAAGGCAAATCCAGGGTCCCCTTATCCAGGAGGAATTCAATAGCCTTCCCCTAGCGCACAATAACTCAGTAGGTCCCTACTTGCATAAGCTCCAATAAGGTCCTCACTGTTGTTACTCCTCTCACTGTTCCCCGTGGTCGGATAGAACAAACTCGTATGACCGATGGCCTGAGGCTTTTTACAGGGATCCTAGAGACGCCCTGGCCCCCACAAGTTGCCACCATGTCTTCTGAGGTATTAAGATCCGGCAGCTAACGTGGAATTAACTGTCCTGCCAGTCTCCGAAGTAACGGCATAGAGCTCTTTACTCCCTCGGTGTTCTGGCTACCGGATCTGCACTTCAGATGGAGGCAGCCTGCTTCTAGCTGGTCTCCCACTGATGTTTCACTCCCATTGCTATGACTTCTTTTCTCACTCACTACAGCACAATTCTCTTCGTGTCCTTTCCTGGGATGCTGCCACATGGGATGCAGGCGCAGCTCCGTGTACCCTCGTCCTTCTCTGACCGCAGTCTGGATCTGACTGGAGACCACTCCAGCCAGCTCGACCTGGAGACCTTTCCTCGTCGGTCCCCAGCCAGGAACTCTCTCTAACTTCCTCCCCAACCCACCAGTTTTACCCTAATGTGAGGATTGGCCTAATAGATAGAACCTTTGCTCCCCCTGGTGGACTGGTGTGTGAAGTGTGTGTGTGGATGTGATACCTGGACAGAAGATCTCCTTCATTGCCTTCAGACGTAACATCACTTCCCCCTGGTGGAAGAATAACATTACTTCAACGAACCAGGACTCTGGGGCACTGCACAATGATCTAAAACACACCAGTAAGTCCACCTCCGAATTGCTTGAGAAAAACAAAATTAAAGGGCACCTGTCATGTCCATATTAGCATGTAAACTATCCCCATTGTGTTGTTAGTGATGCAATGTGCATCACTAACATTTTTTTAATTAAAACAGCGGTCTAATCATGTGCAAATAGCACTTTATATCATTAGATCGTACCTGCTCATTTAGTCATAGAGGTGTGCTTCATTTCATTCAGTCACGGTTAGTGCTGCGCAAACAATTTGAATTATGTCACTCAAATCGGCTTAAAAAATTCCCACGCTTGCGCAATATATTGACGAGCCACACTTGCACAGCGTCGATCAGGGGGTCGCACATGAGCTGTTATGAGCGGCTCCCCATGTGTGCCCACTGAATCTGTGTGTACTACCCAGCTTCACTGACTGTGTAGCCGGAGTCGCTAGTCATGGCGCAAGCGCAGAGAGCCACTCATCACGGAGCATGTGTAGCTCCCCGATCGACACTGCACAATGCAATATTTTTCAAAGCTGATTTGAGTGACGTCGGCGCAACCCCGCAAATATTATTCAAACTGCGTGGGCGGCGCCAGCCGTGACTGAATGAAATTAAGCCCACCTCTATGACTAAATGAGCAGGTATAATATAACTGTATAAAATCCTTTCTACACATGATTAGACCTCTGTTTTTAATGTAAAAAATGTGTTAGTGATACACACTAACAACGCACTGGGGGACAGTTTACATGACAAAAAGGACATGACAGGTTCCCTTTAAGTTTTTGGAGTAGCCTAGTCAAAGTCCTGACCTTAATTCGATCGAGATGCTGTGGCATGACCTTAAAAAGGCGCCTCATGCTTGGAAACCCCTCAGTGTGGCTGAATTACAACATTTCTGCAAAGATGACTGGGCCAGATTTCCTCCAGAATGTTGTAAAAGACTCATTGCCAGTTATTGCAAACGCTTGATTGTAGTTGTTCCTGCTAACAGTGACCCAACCAGTTATTAGGTTTAGGAGGCAATCATTTTTTCACACAGGGCATTGTATGTTTGGATTTCTTTTTCCCTTAACAATGAAGACCTTCATCTAAAGGGAACCTGTCAGCAGGATTTTTCTCAGTAAACTACAGACATTGTTAGGTTGCCACTTTTATACTGATTAAAATATTTTGGTTAATGAAATCCATCTTATGGTTGTTGTTTAATCTGTATTTGTAGTTTTCTACATACTGTATATGCATTTATGCTTTAGTCCTATGCAAATTGCCTCTTCTGAGAAAAAGAGGACTTAAACTCTATAGCGCCACCTGTTGGAAGTAGCGATCCTACAAGTCACAATCAAGCCTTTAACGAGTCATGCAATATGACTTAGGATAAAAGCCAAATCAATATCTCAATTCGCAGACACGGTGTTTCGGGCTGTTGGCCCTCGTCAGTGCGAAGCATGAGAACTGATTTGGCTAGGTGAGAGGCTCTGGACTGGGGTCTAAGGGGTATTGTTTCTCCTTATGGAGAGTGACTTTTTTCTCCAGCAAAATGGTGCCGGCAGTGGCGTTTGCACGGTAGCATCTATCAGAACGCAATAGATGTTACTGCACAGGTGCCGGTGCTGTGTTGCTAGAGAAAAAAAAATTGGCTCCATCAAAATGAACACGTGCAGTAGAATCTATCGCAAAATGGTGGCAGCGTCTGCGCAGTTGCCACTTGCGCCATTTTGATGGATCCAAATTCATTTTTTTTTCTATACCAAAACACACAGCATCTGTCGGAACAGGATAGATGCTTCTGCGCTGGCGCCGTTTTGAATAAGATAATTTTATTTTTTTCTTCCCCACAAAATTATAGGACTAAAGCATAAATGCATATATGCCACATTAGGCATTGTATCACGCTACAGTCCCATCGCCATTATGATGAATGTTAATTTTTTTTTTGTGACCACACAATATGATATGTAAATTAGGGGGCAGGTCACTGAAGTATCAGTTACCTTTCATAAGCCCATTCAGATACATATGTAAGCAGAGCACCACTAAAGCACTGCCCACAGACCTGACCCAAAGCACAAGAATCTCATTAACTGAAACCTACAAATAAAGATTAAACAACAACCACAAGGTGGATTTCATCAACCCAGGTATAATTTTAATCAGTATAATGGCTCTAGGTAGTATAACAGGTTCGCTTTAACCCCTATACCACACGAGACGTATCCATACGTCCCTGTGACCTGGTACTTATTGACCGGGGCGTATGGATACCTCCCAGCGACTTGGCACGTGCGATTTCCACCGGGTGTCAGCTTACATATGGATCTGTATGTATATATATATATATATATATATATATATATATATATATATAAATCTAAATATAGTGCACACATGAATAAATATTTTTATGAAAAAAAATAAACCATAAAAGTACATATATTTGGTATCACCGCATCTGGTACCACCTGACCTATAAAACTGTCCCCCTAGTTAACCTCTTTAGTGAACACCATAGCAAAAAATAAAAATCATGGCAAAAAACTTCTTTATCATCATACCACCAATGAAAAAGTGGAAAAAAAACGCAATCAAAAGCACAAATATTAATTAGCATGGTACAGCTGAAAACGTCATCTTGTCCTGCAAAATACAAGCCGCCATACAGCTCCATCAGCAGAAAAATAACAATGTATAGCTCTCAGAATAAAGCGAATCAAAAATGATTATTTTTTTTATTTTTTCTATAACATACTTTTTATTGTGTAAAAGCGCCAAAACATAAAAAGAAAAAATAAATGTGATATCGCTGAAATCACACTGACCCGAAGAATAAAAGAACCTTATCAATTTTATCACAGGTGGAACGACATTTAAAAAAAAAAAAATTCCTGAATTGCTGGTTAGGTTCATTCTGCCTCCTAAAGACCGAAATAGGAAGCGGAATAGAAAAATTTCATGTGTCTGAAAATGATACCAATAAAATCATCAACTCATCCAGCTAAAAACAAGCCCTCACTTAGGGTGGTTTCACACTTGCGTTTTTGTCTGCAGCATTTTTTTCTGCAGCGTTTTTTTCCCCTATATTTAACATTGAAAACGCATGCGTTTTTAGGTGCACGCGTTTGCACGCGTTTGTGAACGCATGCGTTTTTTTACTGCATGCGTTCATTTTATAAAATGCAACTTGTAGTATTTTGAGGGGCGTTTTTTTTACCCAAAAAAACGCATGCGTTTACATGCGTTTTTTTTTTGGACAAAAAAATGCATTGGAGTCAATGGGAACGCATGCGTTTTTTTGGACATGCGTTTGCATGCGTTTTTTTGACGCATGCGTTTTTTTTGGCACCATTGAATTAACTGTAGATAAGGATGTCTAGACACTGATAAGCCTCCCCCATAGCAGCAGGGTTATAAAAGGAAGGTTGGGGGAAGTTTCTGGTCACTTCTCATCAGACTCCAAAGAAGACAGCACCCTGCCCGGACGCATTGTTGGACAAGACACAGAGCAATGTGAGTATATCCTAGCCAATGCATTCATTTTCAATTTTTTGGATCTACATGTCCTAATTTCTTCTATTTTTTTCTTTCAACACGCATCAGAATGTCTTCTCCGGTTTCCTCGTCTGATGAGGAGTTCCAGGCACGTCAATCAGAAGTGGATCACGTGAGCGAGGTAAGTTTTTTGTCCGTCAGCTTGGTAAGTATTGACTGTCACATCGACACATGAGGCAATTTTTTTTTTTTTATTTTATAGAGCACTTCAACTGAGGGACAGAGAGGTACTGAGCAGCGGAGTCAAGGTCCAGGTGGAAGACGGCAGCGGGTATGTATACCAGGCAGACTGTCCTTATTGTAATATTCTTTTAACTTCCTTTCTGTACCCTTGTTTTTCTTTACATTTTTCTTGTATCATCCTTTTCTGAAAGTTGTCTTTCATATTCCTGCCCTTTCTCATCTTCGTGTCTTATTTTTTCCAAATGTGGTTGAGCAAACTTAAATGATTTTCTTTTAATTTTAGGTTTCACAACGGGACGACGACCGGATTGATAATGACCTGCTGATCAGTCTGGTCCAGGAGCGAGTCCCGTTGTGGGACAGCCGGGATCAACAGCACGCCGTCAATAGTGTTCTCCGTCGTTTGTGGAGTGAGGTGGCCCAAGCGTTGTGGGATGGCTGGGAGAATTCCCCACCACGGGTCCGTAATGCATTTGGTAAGTATTGCACGGTAGTGTGAAGCAACAGACCTTGGCCATGCTCTCTTGACTGTGTGTGATGAAAGAAACTTTTCGTAGTTTCTGTCATCACACACAGTCACGAGAGCACGGCCAAAAGTCCTTATTCTGACCATTATATTTTATTGTTATTTCACAGTGGACAAAGTAAGGACACGTTGGCGTTCCATGAAGGACCGCTTCAACAAGGACCTGCGTGCAGAGAAGAGTGCAGCTAGTGGTTCCGGAGCAAGGCACCGGCTCTACAAATACCACCGTGTGTTGGCCTTCCTGAGACCGGTCCTTCTCATGAGAACGTAAGTATTTCTCACATGCCTCCGGTTGTATTGCATTGACATAATCTGTCATTTTTAATTCCACAGGATGTACCGTCTTGTTATAGTTTGGTATTAATTTTCTCTTTTCTTTTTTCACAGCACACACTGCATGACTGTCGCCACAGGTTCTGGAGCGGTCCTTCAGCCGGCAGCCACGGACCCGTCCCAGCCATCCAGCAGCGCAGCACCAGGTGGGTCTTCCACACTCACTGGAGACCAGGGGGCTGGCCCATCAGGTCTTCCCCTTTCGCAGTCCTCTTTCGCTGCACCCATTTTTGCGGGGTCATCCCGGCAGCGACAGAGGGCTTCGGATAGGTCCCTCATGCCCGAGTTTTTGCACTTGAGCTCGGTTTTACACGAAGCTATCAAGGCTTTAGGTGACAGAATGGATGTGTCCCATAACCTGTTAGAGTGCCGCATCCAGGATGTCGCCAAAAGCGTTGATCAAGTGAAAGCCGACCTCCAGAAGCCAGCTCATCATTTTTTTAATCAAATCGAACAGGGCATGTCGGAACACCTTAGCCCTGATCTCCAGCTGAGTGTGATGCAGGCCTGCAATGTTGCTTTTGTGCAGGCTATGCAGCAGAGTCAGAGTCGTAATGTGGCGGCATATCCAACTGTGCCGTCACTGTCACAAGTAACCACCATTCCTACCTCTGCTGCATACCACTGCATGGCCACCTCTATTCCCTCTACAGGTGTACTCCACTACAGCGCCAACACGATGACGAGTGCTGTTGGACATCCCACCTCCACCATCGTGACGACCGCTGCTCCGGCTTGGACCTCCTCCGCTGACACGATGACGCAGGACCCTGGCGTGGCTTATCGGCCCGGCACCCTCCCGATGCAGCAGGACCCATCCATGCAATATCGGACCGGCCCACCCCCGATGCAGCAGGACCGAGGCCTGGCATATCGGACCGGACCCACCCCGATGCAGCAGGACCGAGGCCTGGCATATCGGACCGGACCCACCCCGATGCAGCAGGACCGAGGCATTGCTTTCCGGGCAGGACACCCCCCGATGCAGCAGGACCCATCCATGGCGTATCGCACCGGGCCCCCCATGATGCAGCACGACCAAGCCATACCTTTCCGGGCAGGACCCACCCCGATGCAGCAGGACCCATCCATGGCTTTATGTTCCCCCCCACCAGCAATGCAGCAGGACACTGGTATGGGATTTGTTTCCCCCCCCCAAACGATGCACCAGGACCCTGGGAGGGTGTTATGTTCCCCCCCCCAACGAGGCACCAGGATCCTGGGAGGGTTTTTGTTTCCCCCCCCAACGAGGCACCAGGACCCAGGCGGGACTTTATCTTTTCCCCCATTGGACTCAGACATTGCCGAGCGCTCCACAATGGAGACTGACTGTGTAATTGTGGAGCCGGGTCCTGACGTGTCTCCCGCCCACACTTTACAACCTAGCCCAACAAGACTTCCCCCAACCCGGAAAACTCAACGAAAAACTGGCAAAACGCATAAAAAACAAAAAACTTTGATTATTCCTCCCCCATCACCTCCCGATGTGTCTCAACCTTCCAGTGTGTCTCAAGCCCCTCATGTTTTAAGCCCCATCCCCGAACTTCCAGACCCTTCAAGTTTTCTTGCCCATTCTCCTGCCACCTCTGCCTCCTCCACGGTGAGCCAGGCTTCAGTTCTGAATACCCCCCAGTTACGTCACTCAACCCCAAGCCGGCGTGGTTCAACCCGGCGCGGTACCAAAAAATAAATTTGTTTTGTTTTTCCTCAATAAAAAAAAAGTTTATTTGCAACAATTATGTTTGGTTTATTGTGTCTTTCACCGCTCTCAATACACACCAATAAACTTCGTCACACACTTATTCTTTTGGCCTACACATATCTCCAGTAGTATAAAATACCAGACAACATCTATATGTGTTTCTTTAGTATACAGATATGAGTTGGCCAAAAAAATAGTAGTTATTTCCATACTCTTATTTTTAATTTTTAACTAGTGTAGTGTCACTGTACAAAGAGCAAATGGTGGCAATCAAGTTCAGAACTCAACTGAACCGGTCAGATGTCAAAATAGACACCTGACCTGTTTAGTTGATTACTGACTTGTATATTCACCATATTCTATATAGCACATTATGTGACAATTTTTGTCAAACTGATGGGACAATGGTTGGCACACGCTAACTATCTATCCTCACCTGGGCAGGTGTAAGAAATTTTGAATTCATGATCATGTATATGTTCATCATGAATTCATTATTTCTTACACTTGACTTGACGGTATAGAGAGCGTGCCAGTCTTGACGCAATGACGTCAAGAAGATTACCAATAAATAAATTTAAATCTGGTTACATTATTATAAGTATGCGTGTTTATATCATTCTTTGTAAACCAAAATAGGGAGTGCAACAGAGGTCAATTATGATTAATAAAATCTAATTATTACCTCATCAACTATCACCCACTCCTGGTTTTGGATTACAAATTATGATATACATATCTACTGCCCATCTTTGTTCAACCATTTTTTAGAGAGGAAAAAGACAGGAGACCTGGTGAACACAAAAAAGTTTATTATTAGAAAAATTTGTATCAGTATTTAATAATTGGTAAACATTAACATACAACAGGACATTTAAACAACATTGTCCTGCCATGAAACCCGTCCAATATCGGACACAAAATAGGCCGCAAATTGGTCCCGCATAAGACCAGCGGCTGCAGTTGACCGCATCGGGTGATGCTGAAAATCTGGCAATGGGTGTGAAACTGGTTCATCAAGTTCAATGTGGGGTCGCTCCTTAGCCATTATATAATTGTGTAGAACCACACAGACTTTGACCACCTCATCCACAGTTTCCACTTTTAGATTGATGGCTGTTGCAAGAATGCGCCATTTAGCAACCAGAATGCCAAAGCTGCACTCTACGGTTCTTCTGGCCCTGGTCAGTCTGTAGTTGTATATTCTGCGTGTGTGGTCCAAGTCCCTACTAGAATAGGGCTTCAGGAGATTTTCACACATCTGGAAGGCCTCATCCCCAACCATAACAAATGGCAGCGGTGGGCCTTGAGTGTTGGGGAGAGGCTGTGGAGGGGGAAAATTAAAATTGTTGCCATATACCCGACGGCCCATATCCGAGCTCTTGAATGTCTGGGAATCATTGCCACGGCCAAAAGCTCCAATGTCCACGGCGATGAAGCGACACTCCGCATCCGCTATTGCCATGAGCACTACCGAAAAATATTTTTTATAATTAAAAAACTCAGATCCGATTCTGGCAGGTTTAACAATGCGGATGTGCTTCCCGTCCACCGCCCCTAAACAGTTTGGAAAATCACACACGTTCAAAAATGTTTTTGATATTTCCCGCCACATGTCCACGGTGGGTACGGGTATAAACTCCTCACGGAGTACATTCCATAACGCACGACAGGTGTCCACAACAATTCCGGACAGGGTTGAGATTCCAAGGCGGTATTGGAAGTGCAGGGAAGATAAACTCTCTCCTGTGGCCAGAAATCTAGAAGAAAAGGAAACAAAAAAAACATTTAAAATCGGCTCTTAATGGTGTTTTTAAATAAGAAAAAGGTAAAAAAAAAACAACCAAAAATACATGTCATAACCAAAAATTTGGACTGTCATTGGTTTAGTTTTGGAACGTACCGTAATGTCACTAACAGACGTTCCTCGGGTGGAATTGCTCTACGGAGCCGGGTGTCCTGTCGCCGTATGGAACCTTCTACACGAGACAGTAAATCCCGGAAAGAATCTTGAGACATTCTGGTGTAATCCTGGAATTTCTCCGGGTTGGCATTCAGCTCCGCATAGAGCATGTGATATGCTCCACGGGTCTCACGCACTTCAATGATGGGGTGCCTCCAAAAACGCCGACGCTGTCTCCTTCTCCATCTTTGGCGGTTTCGGTCTTGCTCCCGAGCAAAAACACAGGCAAGGAAAATCTTGAAGCTGAACTCCAGTTTGAAATAAAAGTTCGCCATTGAAAGATCCATCATGACACCGGAAACAGTAGCAAGCTCTGAAAATTTATGTTCCCCTAGGGTCTATATATTGATTGCCAATCATGTACGCCCTCTCTATTCCCATTGGTTGTGTCTGGTAACCTTTTTTTTAATTTTTTTTTTTTTTTGAAAATCCCCAAAAAAACGCAAACGCATGCAAAAACGCATGTAAACGCGTGTAAACGCTGCGTTTTTTAAATGCACGCGTTAAACGCGTGCGTCAAAAAAACGCAGCGTTTACATGCGTTTACATGCGTTTTTGTACCATGCGTTTTTTTTAAAAAACGCATGCGTTCAAAAACGCAAGTGTGAAACCAGCCTTAATTATGTTGGCTGAAATATGGAAAAATTGTAGCTCTCAAAATATGGTGATGCAAAAACTAGTTTTTGCAATAAAATGAATTTTTTAGTGTGTGATAGCAGCCAGACATAAAAATTAAATAAATCTGGTATCTCTGTAATCGCACCTACCCGAAGAATAAAATCGTCATATCATTTATACCACACGAGAAACAACGTAAAAAATGAATAAAATCAATTGTTCACCTACTGTTGATTTGTTCATTCAGCCTCCCAAAGATCGCAGTAAGGCACATATTTTTCATGTGCTGAGCATTTACAGCGGGGTTTCCATGTAAATATCTGAAATACATGATTCAGATAGAACCCCCATTCGGAAGATTCTCTGTAATGAGGCAGAATGGAGGAACGGTGGATGCCATAGGACCTGTGATCCGGCGGTGTCTTTCCTTTTAGGACTGTGTAAAAGTGCCGTTGGCCACAGTTTTGTACACTTCTGAAAAGAAGGACACCGCTGAACAGAGGCCAGATGGAGTCCAGAGTAACTCTGCTGCCTCATTATAGTGAATGGATCCCTTGGAGGTTTCATCTGAATCACGTCACTGGGAGATATAGATGTAAACCCCGATGTAAGTGCTAAGCGTAGAGTGCTGGATAAATATGAAAAAAGTCCCCACTCAGGTCCTTCATCTGCTAAATGGAAATATATGTGGCTTCCACGTTACTGGTAGCATAAAGGCTCTGGAAAAGTGAAATGGCTCCTCATCGCTCAAAAAAAAATCAGCAAACTCTGCGCTCCCAAATCCAACTAAATCCCCTTCTTTTTGAGCCCCTCAGTGTACCTAAACCACGTATAGCATCCACCTGTTTGGCATTTCTGAAGCAAAGAGAGCCAGCCTAATTTACGGGTGTGTGTCTCCAGAAGCATGTGCTTGGCATAATGTACTGGTCACTATATGGTACCGGTCAATACAACGTACTGGTCACTACAACGGCAGTTTGCAAAATTCACTTGGCAACATTCATTGTTGCTTGTTTCTGTAAAACACCCATGTAGTCAAAATCATCACTACACCTGTGGATAAATTCTCAAAGGGGTATAGTTTCCAAAATGGGGCCATTGGTGGGAAGGATTCTGCTCTTCTAGTAATTAGGGGCACTGTATATGTAGTCTGCAAACTATTCTAGGAAATTCTGCGCTCCAGGAGGCAAATAGCGCTCTGTTCCCTCCCGAGTCTCTCCATATGGCTTTGCAGTACTGTACAGCCACATGTGGGGTATTGCCACGTTCAGTAAAAATTGTGGGACAAATTATAGTGCCATTTTTACCCACTTCTTGTGTGAAAATGTAAAATCTGGGGCTAAAACAAAATTTTGGTTAAACTGTAATTATTTTTTCTCCACTGCCAAATGGTATAAAATTCTGTGACACACCCGTGGTGTCAGTATGATCACTGCACCCCTAGATGAATTCGCTGAGAGGTGTAGTTTGTAAATTGGGGTCACTTACGAGGGTTTCTGCTATTCTGTCAACTCAGGGGCATTGAGAGATGTAGTTTGTCAATTGGGGTCACTTATGGGAGTTTCTGCTATTCTGGCAACTCGGGCTGTCCCAGTTGGTCACGGCACCCGCAAACCATAACTGTAAAATCCGCACCACAGTATGGTGCTCCTTGCCTTCTCAACTTTGCACTGTGCCTGAAAAATATTTCCTGATTGCATGTAGGGTATTGGCGCACTCAGGACAAAATGGACTTCAGTTTGCTGTAAAAAAATTCCTATTAGTCCTTACAAACATTGAAAACTGGGGCTAAAACAACATTTTAGTAGTAAAATGTAATATATTCTTTCTTCACCGCTCAATGGTAAAAAAAATTCTGTGAGGCACATGTGTCAATATGATCACAGCACCACTAGATGAATAGGGGGGTTCTTTTGCTCTGCCACCTCAGGGGCTATGCCAATGTGACATGGCACCCTCAAACCATTCCAGCAGAATCTGAACTCGAATAAGGTGCTTCTCCCTTCTTTGTACTGTGCCTCAAAAGAAGTATTTCTCGACATATGAGGTATCGGCGTGCTCAGGAGAAATTGCACAACAAATTATATGGTGCAATTTCTCTTGTTACCCTTTTGAAAACGCTAAATTTGTGGCTAAAAAACATTTTTGTGGAGTGTGAGGGATGAAGTAACTTTTCCTCCCCTCCTGAAATGTGCCCACACCCTTGGGATTCCACAGGATCATTGTTTTCTTTTAATTAAAATGCCAGGAAGAAGCACTTTGGAGCTCTTAACACAAGGGTGTGAACTTTTCTGCATATACAGCAAACTGAACTCTTTTGTCTGACTGAAACACATGGAGACACTGTGGCACAACAAGTCACAGAAAGGCTCTGAGGTATTGAATCTGGAAAATGACCAATAATAACAGAATGCAATATCTCTGAGACTAGCTGAGCACATAATCAGAATCGTTATTCTTTACCCCATACGCCCGTGCTTGGCAGCCACCTGTAGCTCTCTGCCTTATTGAGTTATAAAGCATAGTGTAACGGGGTCTACCAAGCTGGGGTACCTCTTTCAGTACCACCCCGTGTTTCAGGAGGTCCAATCTGCATTTCCTAGATTCTGAATGAAGGGCGCTGGCAGGAATTTCTTGATTACATGAGAGCATATAAAGCTGAACGCTTCTCTACATATTTCCAGTCTAAGAACACCCTTTATTTACAGTACACAGAATATAAAACACAGATACACAGGGCAGGCCAATAGGGAAACAGCTGGCCAGACATACATTACAATAGCCGCAGGGGGCCGGAGCCTGCTGGTATTTACTGTGGGAATTACAAAGGTGGGGGGAGGTCAGAAAGAGAATATCTTGTCCAGGGGTGCATCCTGTGGACTGATGCATTTCACATGGAAACTATTATACATACATATACTGCATAACATTCTTGGTGCTCGGGGGTTCTGTAACACATAGCTAGCAGGAATTACATATGGTAGGCATATTTAGTCTCTATGCACAGATAAAATCCAGCGGAACCCAGTGGTAGAACCACGGACCCATTCAGAGCTTCAGGCGGAAAGTTATGGGTCATCCACCATTCTGGACAGAAAATCATATTCTCAGAGATGGGAGGAGAGAGGCTGCACCACCCAGTGGTGGGAGCAGAGTGTGGGAGGAAACAGCCTAGGAGATATAAGGCAGTCTCTCATTTTGGACTTAGTTTTCTACTGGCAGGAGGTCCATTACCTGACACAGCCAAGGAAAGCATGTAACTATGATTTGGACCTGTGATCCATGTGCGCCTCCCTGAGGTCACATGCTACATAACACAATAATTGTAATTATCCATACCCTACTTTTGTACTGCACTCCTGACTGTATACTTGTATATTGTTCTCTCTCTCTCTCTCTCTCTCTCTCTATATATATATATATATACAGTCATGGCCAAAAGTATTGACACCTCTGCAATTCTGTCAGATAATACTCATTTTCTTCCTGAAAATGATTGCAAACGCAAATTATTTGGTTTTATTATCTTCATTTAATTTGTCTTAAATGAAAAAACACAAAAGAGAATGAAGCAAAAAGCAAAACATTGATCATTTCACACAAAACTCCCAAAATGGGCCAGACAAAAGTATTGGCACCCTCAGCCTAATACTTGGTTGCACAACCTTTAGCCAAAATAACTGCGACCAACCGCTTCCGGTAATCATCAATGAGTTTCTTACAATGCTCTGCTGGAATTTTAAACCATTCTTCTTTGGCAATCTGCTCCAGGTCCCTGATATTTGAAGGGTGCCTTCTGCAAACTGCCATTTTTAGATCTCTCCACTGGTGTTCTATGGGATTCAGGTCTGGACTCATTGCTGGCCACCTTAGAAGTCTCCAGTGCTTTCTCTCAAACCATTTTCTAGTGCTTTTTGAAGTGTGTTTTGGGTCATTGTTCTGCTGGAACACCCATGACCTCTGAGGGAGAACCAGCTTTCTCACACTGGGCCCTACATTATGCTGCAAAATTTGTTGGTAGTCTTCAGACTTCACAATGCCATGCACACGGTCAAGCAGTCCAGTGCCAGAGGCAGCAAAGCAACCCCAAAACAGCAGGGAACCTCAGCCATGTTTGACTGTAGGGATCATGTTCTTTTCTTTGAATGCCTCTTTTTTCTCCTGTAAACTCTATGTTGATGCCTTTGCCCAAAAAGCTCTACTTTTGTCTCATCTGACCAGAGAACATTCTTCCAAAACGTTTTAGGCTCTTTCAGGTAAGTTTTGGCAAACTCCAGCCTGGCATTTTTATGTCTCGGGGTAAGAAGTGGGGTCTTCCTGGGTCTCCTACCATACAGTCCCTTTTCATTCAGATGCCGACGGATAGTACGGGTTGACACTGTTGTACCCTCGGACTGCAGGGCAGCTTGAACTTGTTTGGATGTTAGTTGAGGTTCTTTATCCAACATCCGCACAATCTTCCGTTGAAATCTCTTGTCAATTTTTCTTTTCCGTCCACATCTAGAGAGGTTAGCCACAGTGCCATGGGCTTTAAACTTCTTGATGACACTGCGCACGGTAGACACAGGAACATTCAGGTCTTTGGAGATGGACTTGTAGCCTTGAGATTGCTCATGCTTCCTCACAATTTGGTTTCTCAAGTCCTCAGACAGTTCTTCGGTCTTCTTTCTTTTCTCCATGCTCAATGTGGTACACACAAGGACACAGCACAGAGGTTGAATCAACTTTAATACATGTCAACTGGCTGCAAGTGTGATTTAGTTATTGCCAACACCTGTTAGGTGCCACAGGTAAGTTACAGGTGCTGTTAATTACACAAATTAGAGAAGCATCACATGATTTTTCGAACAGTGCCAATACTTTTGTATTACTTTTTTATGTTTGGTGTGGAATTATATCCAATTTGGCTTTAGGACAATTATTTTTGTGTTTTTTCATTTAAAGGGACACTGTCACCTGAATTTGGAGGGAACAATCTTCAGCCATGGAGGCGGGGTTTTCGGGTGTTTGATTCACCCTTTCCTTACCCGCTGGCTGCATGCTGGCTGCAATATTGGATTGAAGTTCATTCTCTGTCCTCCGTAGTACATGCCTGCACAGTGCAATCTTGCCTTGCGCAGGCGTGTGCTACGTAGGACAGAGAATGAACTTCAATCCAATATTGCAGCCAGCATGCAGCCAGCGGGTAAGGAAAGGGTGAATCAAACACCCGAAAACCCCGCCTCCATGGCTGAAGATTGTTCCCTCCAAATTCAGGTGACAGTGTCCCTTTAAGACAAATTAAATGAAGATAATAATACCAAATAATTTGTGTTTGCAATCATTTTCAGGAAGAAAATGAGTATTATCTGACAGAATTGCAGGGGTGTCAATGCTTTTGGCCATGACTGTATATATACCTGTATATTTCGAGTGTGCCTTTTCGGTGATTAAATATAAAATTAATCTTACCCTGCTCTTTTATCTTGATTCATAAATCCCCACGTCCGCACGCTCAGTTGGTTATATTATATGCTACTACCTGGGTTGGTTTCTGACCTGATATAAGCCTGTTGTCGGATGGGACTTATTTCGAATGAGGAACTGTTGGCAGAATACCATACTGTGTTAGGAAGTCTGGCAGAGATGGCCGGGATGTTTATATATATCCCCATCCGGGACTGGTGATATATATCCCCCCTCACTGGGAGTGCCTCAAGAACTCTTACCTATAAGGTAAGCCTTTCCGGTGACTATTTGCCCTCGGTGCAGATCCCTGACTGACCTGAGGCAAAAGGTGGTGCCAGAGAGCTGACCCCTGTTAGGTTCTTCTCTCCCCTCCCCCGAGGTGAGTGAAGTCGACACCCCCTTCCCCTGTGAGATCCCTCACATGGAGAAAATATGATTTTATTATTTTCACGGCTCAACGTTATGAACTTCTGTGAAGCATCTGGGGGTTCACAGTGCTCAACACACATCTAAATACATTCCTTGAGGGGTCTAGTTTCCAAAATAGGGTAACTTGTGGAAGGTTTACACTGTTTAGGCACATCGGAGGCTCTCCAAACTCTCGGGCATCTAGGAAATAGCGACCACAATATTGTACAGTTTCACCTGTCTTTCACTAGGGGGACTTGTCAGGGAGTCACAAAAACACTGAACTTTAGGAAGGCAAAGTTTGACCAGCTTAGAGATGCCCTTAATCTGGTAGACTGGGACAATATCCTCAGAAATAAGAATACAGATAATAAATGGAAAATGTTTAAGAACATCCTAAATAGGCACTGTAAGCGGTTTTTGTACCTTGTGGGAATAAAAGGACTAGAAATAGAAAAAACCCAATGAGGCTAAACAAAGAAGTAAGACAGGCAATTAACAGTAAAAAGAAAGCATTTGCACTACTAAAGCAGGATGGCACCATTGAAGCTCTAAAAAACTATAGGGAGAAAAAACTAATTAAAGCTGCCAAATAGGAAACAGAGAAGCACATTGCTAAGGAGAGTAAAACTAATCCCAAACTGTTCTTCAACTATATCAATAGTAAAAGAATAAAAACTGAAAATGTAGGCCCCTTAAAAAATAGTGAGGAAAGAATGGTTGTAGATGACGAGGAAAAAGCTAACATATTAAACACTTTCTCCACGGTATTCACGGTGGAAAATGAAATGCTAGGTGAAATCCCAAGAAACAATGAAAACCCTATATTAAGGGTCACCAATCTAACCCAAGAAGAGGTGCGAAACCGGCTAAATAAGATTAAAATAGCTAAATCTCCGGGTCCGGATGGCATACACCCACGAGTAGGGTTGAGCGACCTTGACCTTTTTAGAGTCGAGCCGTGTTTCGCGAAACCCGACTATCTTAGAAGTCGAGTCGAGTGGAATCGGCCGATTATCGCGAAAAGTCGGGTATCGCCCGAAACACGAAACCCAATGCAAGTCAATGGGGGAGCATAGTCGGCAGTGAGTGGAGGCCAGGAAAACACCTACACTGCCCATTTTAATGGCAAAAACATCCATTCTTGTTAAAGAAGCTTGTCAATCGTAATTTACCTTATAATAATTGGAAGGCATTTGAAATTGGGGGTCATTTGGCTAAAGTTGTGGGGGGTAGGGCTGGTTCAAGTAATTAGTGGGCCCAGTAAATCTGGACCACGTCACGGCAGTGGAGCAGGGAGAGGTAAGTATTTCAACTTTGCAAGTGCTGTGATCCTGAGCAAGCAGGGGGGGCCCACTTGTTGGCATTGGCACTGGCACAGGGCCCCTCAAAGTACAGCGGTGTGTTTGAATGGCGGGGGCGCATCCCACCGGCAGCAACACTTTTGCGTACTATGAGAGGCCCTGTGCCAGTGACGTCGCCAACTAGTATTCCTCCCCCCACCTGATGAAGGAACCTGCACTTTCATCTGCACCTTCCTCTTTGTCCCCGTGTAAGGTGGTATGGTATGCGGGAAGAGGAACCTGACTTTCAGCAGGGTCACAATCTTGCTGTGTAGCGTGCACGGGGAATTTTGCGTTATGGGTCAATGTACCAGCAGACTCATCTATCACTGGCTGGGCAATGGGCAGGATGAGGAGGAAACACAGATATAGGCCCAAAGAATAAAGTGGGCTAAATGCAGTTCAAAATTGGTAACACAGGACTAACCAGGGGGCATTGCAGTGGAGGACAACTGGAATGAGAGGCTGACACAGAGAGTAGGCCCAAATCAGTAAGTAGTCGAAATGCAGTTCAAAATTGGCAACCGTAGTAAACAGGCGGCACAGCTTTGTTCAGTGGAGGAGAACAGCAAGGAGTGGCAGACACCGATAGTAGGCCCCAACCCAACTAGTAAGCCAAATGCAGTCTAACATTAACAACTACTTAACGAGAGCCTGAAAATGGAATGTCAGGACAGGAAACCAGGAGAACAGCAAGGAGTGGCAGACACCGATAGTAGGCCCCAAACCAACTAGTACGCCAAATGCAGTTGTTCCGTTTAACCACAATTTAATGAGAGCCTGAAGATAGAAGTTCAGGAAAGGCAACCTGGAGAACACCTTGGAGTGGAACACACCATCTCTCTACACCCCATACCCAATTTGTAGGCCTAATGCAGCGTAGTTTCCAACAACTACTAAACGAGAGCCGGAAGATCGAAGCTCAGGAAAGGCAACCTGGAGAACACCTTGGAGTGGAACACACCATCTCTCTACACCCCATACCCAATTTGTAGGCCTAATGCAGTGTAGTTTCCAACAACTACTAAACGAGAGCATGAAGATCGAAGCATTGGCGAGGAAACCTGGGGAACACCTTGGAGTGGAACACACCATCTCTCTACACCCCATACCCAATTTGTAGGCCTAATGCAGCGTAGTTTCCAACAACTACTAAACGAGAGCCGGAAGATCGAAGCTCAGGAAAGGCAACCTGGAGAACACCTTGGAGTGGAACACACCATCTCTCTACACCCCATACCCAATTTGTAGGCCTAATGCAGTGTAGTTTCCAAGAACTACTAAACGAGAGCCGGAAGATCGAAGCTCAGGAAAGGCAACCTGGAGAACACCTTGGAGTGGAACACACCATCTCTCTACACCCCATACCCAATTTGTAGGCCTAATGCAGTGTAGTTTCCAAGAACTACTAAACGAGAGCCGGAAGATCGAAGCTCAGGAAAGGCAACCTGGAGAACACCTTGGAGTGGAACACACCATCTCTCTACACCCCATACCCAATTTGTAGGCCTAATGCAGTGTAGTTTCCAAGAACTACTAAACGAGAGCCGGAAGATCGAAGCTCAGGAAAGGCAACCTGGAGAACACCTTGGAGTGGAACACACCATCTCTCTACACCCCATACCCAATTTGTAGGCCTAATGCAGTGTAGTTTCCAAGAACTACTAAACGAGAGCCGGAAGATCGAAGCTCAGTAAAGGCAACCTGGAGAACACCTTGGAGTGGAACACACCATCTCTCTACACCCCATACCCAATTTGTAGGCCTAATGCAGTGTAGTTTCCAAGAACTACTAAACGAGAGCTGGAAGATCGAAGCTCAGGAAAGGCAACCTGGAGAACACCTTGGAGTGGAACACACCATCTCTCTACACCCCATACCCAATTTGTAGGCCTAATGCAGTGTAGTTTCCAACAACTACTAAACGAGAGCATGAAGATCGAAGCATTGGCGAGGAAACCTGGGGAACACCTTGGAGTGGAACACACCATCTCTCTACACCCCATACCCAATTTGTAGGCCTAATGCAGCATAGTTTCCAACAACTACTAAACGAGAGCCGGAAGATCGAAGCTCAGGAAAGGCAACCTGGAGAACACCTTGGAGTGGAACACACCATCTCTCTACACCCCATACCCAATTTGTAGGCCTAATGCAGTGTAGTTTCCAACAACTACTAAACGAGAGCATTAAGATCGAAGCAATGGCGAGGAAACCTGGGGCACACCTTGGGGAGGCAGACACCGTTAGTAGGCCCTACCAAAGTTGTACCCCCAATGCAGTTTTAAAATTCCTAGAGGCTGAAAACAAGACTATTGACGCTCAGCTTTTTTCAAAGGAACACAGCTGAATTGAGTGGCGCAGACAGACACAGGTAGTAGGACTTAACCCAAAAATGTGGCTCACTGCAGCTTAAAAAAGTTACAGGGGTACACAAGCAGCAGTGCTCTGGGCAGTGGAGGACAATTTCAATAGTGGACCGCAGACAGACTTTGTACGCCTACTATTAAAAAAAGGATGCTCTATGCAATTAAAAATAGGTTCCAGGGGTCCACGGGCAGCAGTGGTGTGGTCAGTGGACGAGTATTGGAAGGAGGGACCGCAGACAGGCGTAGTAGGCCTAACATAACAAAATTAGGCTGTAGACACTGTAAAATTGGTTCCAGGGGTACACGGGCAGCAGTGGTGTGGTCAGCGGAGGAAAATTGGAATTAGGGACTGCAGACAGACTTTGTAGGCTGTCCCCTGTGGACCATGCATCCAACACATTAACCCAGTGCGCCGTAATGGACACGTAACTTTTTGTGGACATGCCTACTGGTCCATGCGTCTCTTGTCAGGTGCACCTTTCTACTGTTTGATTGCCTGAGTGCTATGACAATGCAGACTTTTTCATGCCGGTGGAGGGCTGGGATGGCTTTTCTCGCAAAAGAAATGTCGACTGGGTAGCTTGAACCGTTGCACAGCGTAGTTCATCTGGGCTTTCTAAATATAAAACAAAGAAAAAAAGGAGGCTACATGCACTTTCAGCTGGGTTCCAGGGGTACACGGCCAGCATTGGTCTGGTCAGTGGAGAACTATTGGAAGGAGTGACCGCAAACAGGCATCGAAGCCCTAACATAATAACACATTGCTGTTGGCAATTTTAAATTGGTTCCAGGGGAACACGGGCAGCAGTGGCCTGGTCAGTGTAGTAGTAGTAGAAAGAATGGACCGCAGACAGGCATCGAAGGCCTAAAATAAAAAAATTGGGCTGGCTGTAGGCAATTTTAAATTGGTTCCAGGGGTACACGGGCAGCAGTGGTGTGGTCAGTGGAGGCCTAGTGGAAGGAGTGACCGCAGACAGGCATCGAAGGCCTAAAATAATAACACATGGCTGTAGGCAATTTTAAATTGGTTCCAGGGGTACACGGGCAGCAGTGGCCTGGTCAGTGTAGTAGTAGTAGAAAGAACGGACCGCAGACAGGCATCGAAGGCCTAAAATAAAAAAATTGGGCTGGCTGTAGGCAATTTTAAATTGGTTCCAGGGGTACACGGGCAGCAGTGGTGTGGTCAGTGGAGGCATATTGTAAGGAGTGACCGCAGACAGGCATCGAAGGCCTAAAATAATAAGACATGGCTGTAGGCAATTTTAAATTGGTTCCAGGGGTACACGGGCAGCAGTGGCCTGGTCAGTGTAGTAGTAGTAGAAAGAACGGACCGCAGACAGGCATCGAAGGCCTAAAATAAAAAAATTGGGCTGGCTGTAGGCAATTTTAAATTGGTTCCAGGGGTACACGGGCAGCAGTGGTGTGGTCAGTGGAGGCCTAGTGGAAGGAGTGACCGCAGACAGGCATCGAAGGCCTAAAATAATAACACATGGCTGTAGGCAATTTTAAATTGGTTCCAGGGGTACACGGGCAGCAGTGGTGTGGTCAGTGGAGGCCTAGTGGAAGGAGTGACCGCAGACAGGCATCGAAGGCCTAAAATAATAACACATGGCTGTAGGCAATTTTAAATTGGTTCCAGGGGTACACGGGCAGCAGTGGTGTGGTCAGTGGAGGCCTAGTGGAAGGAGTGACCGCAGACAGGCATCGAAGGCCTAAAGTAAAAAAATTGGGCTGGCTGTAGGCAATTTTAAATTGGTTCCAGGGGTACACGGGCAGCAGTGGTGTGGTCAGTGGAGGCCTAGTGGAAGGAGTGACCGCAGACAGGCATCGAAGGCCTAAAATAATAACACATGGCTGTAGGCAATTTTAAATTGGTTCCAGGGGTACACGGGCAGCAGTGGTGTGGTCAGTGGAGGCCTAGTGGAAGGAGTGACCGCAGACAGGCATCGAAGGCCTAAAATAATAACACATGGCTGTAGGCAATTTTAAATTGGTTCCAGGGGTACACGGGCAGCAGTGGTGTGGTCAGTGGAGGCCTAGTGGAAGGAGTGACCGCAGATAGGCATCAAAGGCCTAAAGTAAAATAATTGGGCTGGCTGTAGGCAATTTTAAATTGGTTCCAGGGGTACACGGGCAGCAGTGGTGTGGTCAGTGGAGGCCTAGTGGAAGGAGTGACCGCAGACAGGCATCGAAGGCCTAAAATAATAACACATGGCTGTAGGCAATTTTAAATTGGTTCCAGGGGTACACGGGCAGCAGTGGTGTGGTCAGTGGAGGCCTAGTGGAAGGAGTGACCGCAGACAGGCATCGAAGGCCTAAAGTAAAAAAATTGGGCTGGCTGTAGGCAATTTTAAATTGGTTCCAGGGGTACACGGGCAGCAGTGGTGTGGTCAGTGGAGGCATAGTGGAAGGAGTGACCGCAGACAGGCTTCGAAGGCCTAACATAACAAAAATGTCAATACAATGGTATTGTCAGTGGCAGGCATTGAAGGATGTCAGCGCATAGACTAAACATTGGTGGAGCTGTGAGATAATTTTGCAAGTGGTAGAGCACTGTTTGAGCTGGGGGGGGGGGAACTGTCTTGTGGCCGGCGGTACAGGCCCAGGGCCCCTCGTATTACAACGGTGTGTCTGACGTTGGGTGCGCACCACCACCGCCAGAGACACTTTATTGTACTAGGAGGGACCCAGTGGCAGTGCCGTCGACCAAAAGCGGGCACACCCACCTCTTCAGACAAACAGCACTCTCACGGGTCCTGTCGCCAAGTGTCGATACCACGGCCCCGTGTGGAGAGTTTGGCCATTTAGTGAGGTGTAAACATGTCGTATGCTGGACAATCAGGTGCAGAAAATTACGAGATTGGAAAAGGCATTCAGAATAGTCCACAGGCAAGACCTTTTCATAGGAAAGCTAGGTGTCAGCCGGGCAAGGTGGGGCAAAAGATTTCGAAATCCAGTTGTGGTTCATTTTAATGAAGGTTAGATCATCTACATTTTGGGTAGCCAGACGAGTCCTTTTTTTAGTATTGAACCTGCAGCACTGAATACTCTTTCTGATAGGACACTAGCTGCCGGGCAAGCAAGCTCCTGCAATGCATATTCTGCCAATTCTGGCCAGGTGTCTAATTTTGATGCCCAGTAATCAAATGGGAATGACGGTTGAGGGAGAACATCGATAAGGGATGAAAAATAGTTTGTAACCATACTGGACAAATGTTGTCTCCTGTCACTTTGAATTGATGCTGCAGTACCTGTCCTGTCTGCGGTCATAGCAAAATCACTCCACAACCTGGTCAGAAAACCCCTCTGGCCAACGCCACTTCTGATTTCTGCCCCTCTAACTCCTCTGGTCTGCTGGCCCCTGCAGCTCGTGTGAGAACGATCACGGGCGCTGTGTGCAGGGAATGCCAGAAGCAAACGGTCAACAAGAGTTGATTGTTTGGTTGCTAATATTAGTTCCAAGTTCTCATGTGGCATTATATTTTGCAATTTGCCTTTATAGCGAGGATCAAGGAGGCAGGCCAACCAGTAATCGTCATCGTTCATCATTTTAGTTATGCGTGTGTCCCTTTTGAGGATACGTAAGGCATAATCCACCATGTGGGCCAAAGTTCCAGTTCTCAAATCTGCGGTTGTGCTTGGTTGAGGGGCAGTTTCAGGCAAATCCACGTCACTTGTGTCCCTCCAAAAACCAGAACCTGGCCTTGCCGCGCCACCAATTTCCAGTGGCCCCGGAAAAGCTTCCTCATAAAAAATATAATCATCCCCATCATCCTCCTCGTCCTCCTCCTCCTCTTCGCCCGCTAACTCGTCCTGTACACTGCCCTGGCCAGACAATGGCTGACTGTCATCAAGGCTTTCCTCTTCCTCAGCTGCAGACGCCTGATCCTTTATGTGCGTCAAACTTTGCATCAGCAGACGCATTAGGGGGATGCTCATGCTTATTATGGCGTTGTCTGCACTAACCAGCCGTGTGCATTCCTCAAAACACTGAAGGACTTGACACATGTCTTGAATCTTCGACCACTGCACACCTGACAACTCCATGTCTGCCATCCTACTGCCTGCCCGTGTATGTGTATCCTCCCACAAAAACATAACAGCCCGCCTCTGTTCGCACAGTCTCTGAAGCATGTGCAGTGTTGAGTTCCACCTTGTTGCAACGTCTATGATTAGACGATGCTGGGGAAGGTTCAAAGAACGCTGATAGGTCTGCATACGGCTGGAGTGTACGGGCGAACGGCGGATATGTGAGCAAAGTCCACGCACTTTGAGGAGCAGGTCGGATAACCCCGGATAACTTTTCAGGAAGCACTGCACCACCAGGTTTAAGGTGTGAGCCAGGCAAGGAATGTGTTTCAGTTGGGAAAGGGAGATGGCAGCCATGAAATTCCTTCCGTTATCACTCACTACCTTGCCTGCCTCAAGATCTACAGTGCCCAGCCACGACTGCGTTTCTTTCTGCAAGAACTCGGACAGAACTTCCGCGGTGTGTCTGTTGTCGCCCAAACACTTCATAGCCAATACAGCCTGCTGACGTTTGCCAGTAGCTGCCCCATAATGGGAGACCTGGTGTGCAACAGTGGCAGCTGCGGATGGAGTGGTTGTGCGACTGCGGTCTGTGGACGAGCTCTCGCTTCTGCAGGAGGACGAAGAGGAGGAGGAGGGGGTGCGAACGGCTACAGCCAACTGTTTCCTAGACCGTGGCAGAACTGTCCCAAACTTGCTGTCCCCTGTGGACCCTGCATCCACAACATTCACCCAGTGTGCCGTGATGGACACGTAACGTCCCTAGCCATGCCTACTGGTCCATGCATCTGTTGTCAGGTGCACCTTTGTGCTCACAGATTGCCTGAGTGCATGGACGATGCGCTCTTTAACATGCTGGTGGAGGGCTGGGATGGCTTTTCTGGAAAAAAAGTGTCGACTGGGTAGCTCGTAGCGTAGTACAGCGTAGTCCATCAGGGCTTTGAAAGCTTCGCTTTCAACTAACCGGTAGGGCATCATCTCTAACGAGATTAGTCTAGCTATGTGGGCGTTCAAACCCTGTGTACGCGGATGCGAGGCTAAGTACTTCCTTTTTTTAACCATAGTCTCATGTAGGGTGAGCTGGACTGGAGAGCAGGAGATCGTGGAACTAGCGGGGGTGCCGGTGGACATGGCAGACTGAGAGACGGTAAGAGATGGTATTGTTGCCGCCGGTGCCCTAGATGCAGTGTTTCCTACTACGAAACTGGTGATTCCCTGACCCTGACTGCTTTGGCCTGGCAAAGAAACCTGCACAGATACTGCAGGTGGTGCGGAAAATGGTGGCCTTACACTGCCGGAAGGGATGTTGCGTTGCTGACTAGCTTCATTGGCCGAGGGTGCTACAACCTTAAGGGACGTTTGGTAGTTAGTCCAGGCTTGCAAATGCATGGTGGTTAAATGTCTATGCATGCAACTTGTATTGAGACTTTTCAGATTCTGTCCTCTGCTTAAGGTAGTTGAACATTTTTGACAGATGACTTTGCGCTGATCAATTGGATGTTGTTTAAAAAAATGCCAGACTGCACTCTTTCTAGCATCGGATACCTTTTCAGGCATTGCAGACTGAGCTTTAACTGGATGGCCACGCTGTCCTCCAACAGGTTTTGGCTTTGCCACGCGTTTTGGGCAAGATACGGGCCCGGCAGATGGAACCTGTTGCGATGTTGATGCCTGCTGCGGCCCCTCCTCCTCCGCTTCAGAACTGCTGCCGCCTGCACCCTGTTCCCCCAATGGCTGCCAATCGGGGTCAAGAACTGGGTCATCTATTACCTCTTCTTGTAGCTCGTGTGCAACTTCGTCTGTGTCACCGTGTCGGTCGGTGGTATAGCGTTCGTGATGGGGCAACATAGTCTCATCAGGGTCTGATTCTTGATCATTACCCTGCGAGGGCAATGTTGTGGTCTGAGTCAAAGGACCAGCATAGTAGTCTGGCTGTGGCTGTGCATCAGTGCACTCCATGTCAGATTCAACTTGTAATGGGCATGGACTGTTAACTGCTTCACTTTCTAAGCCAGGGACGGTATGTGTAAAGAGCTCCATGGAGTAACCCGTTGTGTCGCCTGCTGCATTCTTCTCTGTTGTTGTTTTTGCTGAAGAGGACAAGGAAGCGACTTGTCCCTGACCGTGAACATCCACTAACGACGCGCTGCTTTGACATTTACCAGTTTCACGAGAGGAGGCAAAAGAGCTAGAGGCTGAGTCAGCAAGATGAGCCAAAACTTGCTCTTGCTGCTCCGGCTTTAAAAGCGGTTTTCCTACTCCCAGAAAAGGGAGCGTTCGAGGCCTTGTGTAGCCAGACGACGAACCTGGCTCCACAGCTCCAGACTTAGGTGCAATATTTTTTTTCCCACGACCAGCTGATGCTCCACCACTACCACTACCCTCATTACCAGCTGACAATGAACGCCCCCGGCCACGACCTCTTCCACCAGACTTCCTCATTGTTTTAAAAACGTAAACAAACTAACGGTATTTTTTGCTGTCACACAACTTACACGGTGAGCTATAACTTCAGTATGATTTAGCTACCCCTTTACAGGTGAGTGAGACCACAATGAAAATCAGGCACAATGTTACACACTCTGTTGTTGGTGGCAACAAATGAGAGAGATGCCACACACGCAGGACTGTCACTGAAGCACAAATGTAAATATTAATCTCCCACTGATTTGTTTTTTTTTTTTTTTTCAGGGAGACTTTAGGAAAAAAAAATAATAGAATAAAATGATTTTTTCAGGAAGAATTTAGAAACCAAATAAAACAAAATGATTTTTTCAGGGAGAATTTAGAAAACAAATAAAACAAAAAAAGGCTTTCTATGGCCCACTGAGTGAGAGATGACACACACAGGAGTCAGGAGTGGCACACAAGCCCAGAGGCCAATATTTATCTCCCACTGATTGATGTAGTGATTTTTTCAGGTAGATTTTGGAACCCAAATCAAGCTAAAAAAATAATAGGCTTTCTATGGCCCACAATTGGAGAGAGAGAGAGAGATGGCACACCCAGGAGTCAAGACTGGCACACAAGCAGAAAGGGCAATATTAATCTCCCACTGATTTGTTTTTTGTTTTTTTTTCAGGGAGACTTTAGGAAAAAAAAATAATAGAATAAAATGATTTTTTTCAGGAAGAATTTAGAAACCAAATAAAATAAAATGATTTTTTCAGGGAGAATTTAGAAAACAAATAAAACAAAAAAAGGCTTTCTATGGCCCACTGAGTGAGAGATGACGCACACAGGAGTCAGGAGTGGCACACAAGCCCAGAGGCCAATATTTATCTCCCACTGATTGATGTAGTGATTTTTTCAGGTAGATTTTGGAACCCAAATCAAGCTAAAAAAATAATAGGCTTTCTATGGCCCACAATTGGAGAGAGAGAGAGAGAGATGGCACACCCAGGAGTCAAGACTGGCACACAAGCAGAAAGGGCAATATTAATCTCCCACTGATTTGTTTTTTTTTTTTTTTCAGGGAGACTTTAGGAAAAAAAAATAATAGAATAAAATGATTTTTTCAGGAAGAATTTAGAAACCAAATAAAATAAAATGATTTTTTCAGGGAGAATTTAGAAAACAAATAAAACAAAAAAGGCTTTCTATGGCCCACCGAGTGAGAGATGACGCACACAGGAGTCAGGAGTGGCACACAAGCCCAGAGGCCAATATTTATCTCCCACTGATTGATGTAGTGATTTTTTCAGGTAGATTTTGGAACCCAAATCAAGCTAAAAAAAATAATAGGCTTTCTATGGCCCACAATTGGAGAGAGAGAGAGAGAGATGGCACACCCAGGAGTCAAGACTGGCACACAAGCAGAAAGGGCAATATTAATCTCCCACTGATTTGTGTTGTTTTTTTTTCAGGGAGACTTTAGGAAAAAAAAATAATAGAATAAAATGATTTTTTCAGGAAGAATTTAGAAACCAAATAAAATAAAATGATTTTTTCAGGGAGAATTTAGAAAACAAATAAAACAAAAAAAGGCTTTCTATGGCCCACTGAGTGAGAGATGACGCACACAGGAGTCAGGAGTGGCACACAAGCCCAGAGGCCAATATTTATCTCCCACTGATTGATGTAGTGATTTTTTCAGGTAGATTTTGGAACCCAAATCAAGCTAAAAAAATAATAGGCTTTCTATGGCCCACAATTGGAGAGAGAGAGAGAGAGAGATGGCACACCCAGGAGTCAAGACTGGCACACAAGCAGAAAGGGCAATATTAATCTCCCACTGATTTTTTTTTTTTTTTTTTTTTTCAGGGAGACTTTAGGGAAAAAAAATAATAGAATAAAATGATTTTTTCAGGAAGAATTTAGAAACCAAATAAAATAAAATGATTTTTTCAGGGAGAATTTAGAAAACAAATAAAACAAAAAAAGGCTTTCTATGGCCCACTGAGTGAGAGATGACGCACACAGGAGTCAGGAGTGGCACACAAGCCCAGAGGCCAATATTTATCTCCCACTGATTGATGTAGTGATTTTTTCAGGTAGATTTTGGAACCCAAATCAAGCTAAAAAACTAATAGGCTTTCTATGGCCCACAATTGGAGAGAGAGAGAGAGAGATGGCACACCCAGGAGTCAAGACTGGCACACAAGCAGAAAGGGCAATATTAATCTCCCACTGATTTGTTTTTGTTTGTTTTTTCAGGGAGACTTTAGGAAAAAAAAATAATAGAATAAAATGATTTTTTCAGGAAGAATTTAGAAACCAAATAAAATAAAATGATTTTTTCAGGGAGAATTTAGAAAACAAATAAAACAAAAAAAGGCTTTCTATGGCCCACTGAGTGAGAGATGACGCACACAGGAGTCAGGAGTGGCACACAAGCCCAGAGGCCAATATTTATCTCCCACTGATTGATTTATTGATTTTTTCAGGTAGAATTTAGAACCCAAATCAACCAAAAACATAAATAGGCTTTCTATGGCCCACTATTTGTGAGAGAGATGGCACGCTCAGGACTGACACACAAGCCCAGAGGCCAATATTAATCTCCCACTTTTTATTTTTTTTCAGGGAAAATTTATAAACCCAATAAAAAATTAAATAAATAGGCTTTCTATGGCCCACTATCTGAGAGAGAGAGATGGCACGCTTAGGACTGGCACACAAGCCCAAAGGCCAATATTAATCTCCCTTTTTTTTTCAGGGAGAATTTATAAAACCAAAAAAAAATAAATAAATAGGCTTTCTATGGCCCACTATTTGTGAGAGAGATGGCACGCTCAGGACTGGCACACAAGCCCAGAGGCCAATATTAACCCCTTCATGACCAGGGGATTTTTCGTTTTTCCGTGTTGGTTTTTCGCTCCCCTCCTTCCCAGAGCCATAACTTTTTTATTTTTCCGTCAATTTGGCCATGTGAGGGCTTATTTTTTGCGGGACGAGTTGTACTTTTGAACGACATCATTGGTTTTAGCATGTCGTGTACTAGAAAACGGGAAAAAAATTCCAAGTGCGGTGAAATTGCAAAAAAAGTGCAATCCCACATTGGTTTTTTGTTTGGCTTTTTTGCTAGGTTCACTAAATGCTAAAAATGACCTGCCATTATGATTCTCCAGGTCATTACGAGTTCATAGACACCAAACATGACTAGGTTATTTTTTATCTAAGTGGTGAAAAAAAATTCCAAACTTTGCTAAAAAAAAAAAAAAAAAAAAATTGCGCCATTTTCCGATACTCGTAGCGTCTCCATTTTTCGTGATCTGGGGTCGGTTGAGGGCTTATTTTTTGCGTGCCGAGATGACGTTTTTAATGATAGCATTTCGGTGCAGATACGTTCTTTTGATCGCCCGTTATTGCATTTTAATGCAATGTCGCGGCGACCAAAAAAACGTAATTCTGGCGTTTCGAGTTTTTTTCCCGCTACGCTGTTTAGCGATCAGGTTAATACTTTTTTTTATTTGATAGATCGGGCAATTCTGAGCGCGGCGATACCAAATATGCGTAGATTTGATATTTTTTTTATTGATATATTTTGATTGGGGCGAAAGGGGGGTGATTTAAACTTTTATGTTTTTTTTATTTTTTTCACATTTTTTTAAACTTTTTTTTTAAACTTTTGCCATGCTTCAATAGCCTCCATGGGAGGCTAGAAGCAGGGACAGCACGATCGGCTCTGCTACATAGCAGCGATCTGCTGATCGCTGCTATGTAGCAGAATTGCACGTGTGCTGTGAGCGCCGACCACAGGGTGGCGCTCACAGCGACGGTCAATCAGTAACCATAGAGGTCTCAAGGACCTCTATGGCTACAATGGAGACGCATCGCCGACCCCCGGACATGTGACGGGGGTCGGCGATGACGTCATTTCCGGCCGCCCGGTCGGAAGCGGTAGTTAAATGCCGCTGTCTGCGTTTGACAGCGGCATTTAACTAGTTAATAGGTGCGGGCAGATCGCGATTCTGCCCGCGCCTATTACGGGCACATGTCAGCTGTTCAAAACAGCTGACATGTCCCGGCTTTGGTGCGGGCTCACCGCGGAGCCCTGCATCAAAGCAGGGGAGCCGGCATCGGACGGTATAGTACGTCCGATGCCGGTAAGGGGTTAATCTCCCACTTTTTTTTTTTTTTGTTCCAGGGAAAATTTATAAACCCAATAAAAAAAATAATAAATAGGCTTTCTATGGCCCACTATCTGAGAGAGAGAGATGGCACGCTTAGGACTGGCACACAAGCCCAAAGGCCAATATTAATCTCCCACTGATTGATTTATTGATTTTTTCAGGTAGAATTTAGAACCCAAATAAAGCAAAAAAAAAAAAATGGGCTTTCTATGGCCCACTGAGTGAGTGATGATGCACACAGGAGTGGCACACAAGCCCTGAGGCCAATATTTTTCTCCCACTGATTGATGTAGTGATTTTTTCAGGTAGATTTTAGAACCCAAATCAAGCAAAAAAATAAATAGGCTTTCTATGGCCCACTGACTGAGAGATGGCACACACAGGAGTCAAGAGTGGCACACAAGCCCTGAGGCCAATATTTTTCTCCCACTGATTGATGTAGTGATTTTTTCAGGTAGATTTTATAACCCAAATCAAGCAAAAAAATAAATAGGCTTTCTATGGCCCACTGAGTGAGAGATGGCACACACAGGGATGGCACTCTAGCAGAAATGTCAATCTTAATCTCCCACAAAAAAAAAAAAAAAACAGGGAGTGTCCAACAATTACTATCTCCCTGCAGTAATCTCAGCCAGGTATGGCAGGCAGCAATAAGGAGTGGACTGATGCACAAATTAAATAAAAAGTGTGGACAAACAAAAAAGATAGCTGTGCAGAAAGGAAGGAACAAGAGGATTTGTGCTTTGAAAAAAGCAGTTGGTTTGCACAGTGGCGTACACACAGCAATGCAGCTATCAGGGAGCCTTCTAGGGCAGCCCAATGAGCTACAGCGCTGAGGAAAAAAAAACAAATGTAGCTTCCACTGTCCCTGCACACCGAAGGTGGTGTTGGGCAGTGGAAATCGCTACAGCACAAGCGGTTTGGTGGTTAATGGACCCTGCCTAACGCTATCCCTGCTTCTGACGAAGCGGCAGCAACCTCTCCCTAAGCTCAGATCAGCAGCAGTAACATGGCGGTCGGCGGGAACGCCCCTTTATAGCCCCTGTGACGCCGCAAACAGCAAGCCAATCACTGCAATGCCCTTCTCTAAGATGGTGGGGACCAGGACCTATGTCATCACGCTGCCCACACTCTGCGTTTACCTTCATTGGCTGAGAAATGGCGCTTTTCGCGTCATTGAAACGCGACTTTGGCGCGAAAGTCGCGTACCGCATGGCCGACCCCGCACAGGGGTCGGATCGGGTTTCATGAAACCCGACTTTGCCAAAAGTCGGCGACTTTTGAAAATGAACGACCCGTTTCGCTCAACCCTACCCACGAGTACTAAGAGAACTAAGTAATGTAATAGATAAACCATTATTTCTTATTTTTAGGGACTCTAAAGCGACAGGGTCTGTTCCGCAGGACTGGCGCATAGCAAATGTGGTGCCAATATTCAAAAAGGGCTCTAAAAGTGAACCTGGAAATTATAGGCCAGTAAGTCTAACCTCTATTGTTGGTAAAATATTTGAAGTGTTTCTGAGGGATGTTATTCTGGATTATCTCAATGAGAATAGCAGTTTAACTCCATGTCAGCATGGGTTTATGAGAAATCACTCCTGTCAAACCAATCTAATCAGTTTTTATGAAGAGGTAAGCTATAGGCTGGACCACGGTGAGTCATTGGACGTGGTATATCTCGATTTTTCCAAAGCGTTTGATACCGTGCCGCACAAGAGGTTGGTACACAAAATGAGAATGCTTGGTCTGGGGGAAAATGTGTGTAAATGGGTTAGTAACTGGCTTAGTGATAGAAAGCAGAGGGTGGTTATAAATGGTATAGTCTATAACTGGGTCACTGTGACCAGTGGGGTACCGCAGGGATCGGTATTGGGACCTGTTCTTTTTAACATATTCATTAATGATCTGGTAGAACTTTTACACAGTAAAATATCGATATTTGCAGATGATACAAAACTATGTAAAGCAGTTAATACAAGAGAAGATAGTATTCTGCTACAGATGGATCTGGATTAGTTGGAAACTTGGGCTGAAAGGTGGCAGATGAGGTTTAACAATGATAAATGTAAGGTTATACACATGGGAAGAAGGAATCAATATCACCATTACACACTGAACGGGAAGCCACTGGGTAAATCTGACAGGGAGAAGGACTTGGGGATCCTAGTTAATGATAAACTTACCTGGAGCAGCCAGTGCCAGGCAGCAGCTGCCAAGGCAAACAGGATCATGGGGTGCATTAAAAGAGGTCTGGATACACATGATGAGAGCATTATACTGCCTCTGTACAAATCCCTAGTTAGACCGCACATGGAGTACTGTGTCCAGTTTTGGGCACCGGTGCTCATGAAGGATATAATGGAACTAGAGAGAGTACAAAGGAGGGCAACAAAATTAATAAAGGGATGGGAGAACTACAATACCCAGATAGATTAGCGAAATTAGGATTATTTTGTCTAGAAAAAAGACGACTGAGGGGCGATCTAATAACCATGTATAAGTATATAAGGGGACAATACAAATATCTTGCTGAGGATCTGTTTATACCAAGGAAGGTGACGGGCACAAGGGGGCATTCTTTGCGTCTGGAGGAGAGAAGGTTTTTCCACCAACATAGAAGAGGATTCTTTACTGTTAGGGCAGTGAGAATCTGGAATTGCTTGCCTGAGGAGGTGGTGATGGCGAACTCAGTTGAGGAGTTCAAGAGAGGCCTGGATGTCTTCCTGGAGCAGAACAATATTGTAACATACACTTATTAGGTTCTGTAGAAGGACGTAGATCTGGGGATTTATTATGATGGAATATAGGCTGAACTGGATGGACAAATGTCTTTTTTCGGCCTTACTATGTTACTATGTTACATGAAGTCTGCTAATGATACCAACAAATTTAACATTCAAAAAGTCAAATGATGTTCCTTCCCTTCCAAGCCCTGCAGTGCACCCAGTCGTTTTCTCCCACACATGTGGTATCAACGTACTCAGGACAAATTGCACCAAAAAATTGTATGGTGCAATTTCTCCTGTTATCATTAATAAAATGCAAAATTTGGGGCTAAAATACATTTGTGTGAAGAATTTTTTTATTTTTTTATTTTCACAGCTCAACGTTATAAACTTCTGTGAAACACACGGGGGTTCAATGTGCTCACCATACATCTACATAAGTTCCCTGAGTGGTCTAGTTTCCAAAATTATGTCTCTTATGGAGAATTTTCACTGTTTAGGCACATCAGGGGTTTTTCAAATGCGACATAGCATCCGCTAATAGTTCCAGCAAATTTTGCATTCAAAATGTCAAACGATGCTCTTTGCCTTTTGAGCTCTGCCGTGCGCCCAAACAGTAGTTTTCCTCCACATAAGGGGTATTCGCATGTTCAGGAGAAATTGCACAACAAATTTTGGGTTGCATTTTTTCCTGTTAACTTTGTGAAAATACAAAAATTTGGGTCTAAAGTTATTTTTTTGTCAAAGAAAGTTAAATGTGTGATGCGGCTGCAATGCAGTTTAGCTCCACATCCACCAGAGGGGGCTGGTGAGGGAAGAGAGGTTGCACACTAACAGGATAGCAACATTGAGCCGCACATGTGTCACAGGTAATGAAAGAGTGGTCAGACGAGCAGAGTCAGAAACTGTTAGAAGCAGAGGTACCAGAGGTCACAGAATGCACAAAGTCAGAGGCAAGCCAAAAGTCAGAGCCAAACAGGAGCGCGATATCCAAAACATGAGATGTAAGATGAAGTTGGAGTACAAGCTAGAAGCCAAATCCGGTCGGGGAACGAGGTATCAGAGATGGAAAGCAAGAGGCGGGGTTCAGAGGTCAGGCTGAGTAATACACTGTAAGGAAAACCACCAGAAAAACACTAAGTCAGGGATAGGGAACGGGTCTCACACAAATACGGGAAGTCAGAGGCAGTAGTATCAACAGGGTATATGGGTCAGCTGCTCTAGCCTGGAAGCATGAACTATCACTGACGCCAGCCAGTAGACTGCAGAAGTCTGAAAAAGCCCAAAGCGAGGCAGAGGGTGTTAACCCCCAGATTAATAGTCCAGAGAGGGATTAACAGAAAACATCTCCCGACTGGATCATGACAAAATGTTCATTTTTTTTCCCACATTGTAAAAATTCCCGTGAAGCACCTGAAGGGTTAATACACTTCTTGAATGTGGTTTTGAGCACCTTGAGGGTGCAATTTTTTATAAAATTGTAACTTTTGGGTACTTTCTGTCATATAGACCACTCCAAGTCACTTCAAATGTGAGGTGGTCCCTAAAAAAATGGTTTTGTAAATTTTGTAGGTAAAATGAGAAATTGCTGGTCAACTTTTAACACTTATAACTTCCTAACAAAAAACAGAGGCCAGGGGGGTAGTCGTGGCTGAGGGTGGGAGTACTGGCACACCCTGGCCCTCCATCTCATAAACACATTGTCCCTTCTGCACTTGGTCGTCCACTTACTTGTACGCTAGGGCCCATCTCGGTCTGCTAGGAGTCCTTTCCTTTAAGCACCAGGTAATGACAGGCAGAGTCCAATTCCAGTTTCAACAAAACAACTTTACTCAGTCCGTCCAGTTCAGTCACAGAAATAGCACAAGGTTCCTTACAGACCATCAATCTTCCATTCCCTGTACTGTCCCTCACTTCTCCAGGAATATCACAGGGTCGTACCGTCGCCTTCAGTACCACAGTTCCTTGTCTGGTCAGCCCAACTCGCTTCAGGAGTTCCCTGTCCATTTTGCGCCGGACTTTTTTGGTTGTTCCCACGAAGTGTCTTAACACAAGGGTGTGAACTTTTCGGCAGATACAGCAAACTGAACTCTTTTGTCTGACTGAAGCACATGGAGACACCGTGGCACAACAAGTCACAGCAAGGCTCTGAGGTATTGAATCTGGAAAATGACCAATAATAACACAATGCAATATTTCTGACACTAGCTGAGCACATAATCAGAATCGTTATTCCTTACCCCATACGCCCGTGCTTGGCAGCCACCTGTAGCTCTCTGCGTTATTGAGTTATAAAGCATAGCTAACAAGAATTACATATGGTAGGCATATTTAGTCTCTTTGCACAGATAAAATCCAGCGGAACCCAGTGGTGGAGCCACCGACCCATTCAGAGCTTCAGGCGGAAAGTTATGGGCCATCCACCATTCTGGACAGAAAATCATATTCTCAGAGATGGGAGGAGAGAGGTTGCACCACCCAGTGGTGGGAGCAGAGTGTGGGAGGGAACAGCCTAGGAGATATAAGGCAGTGCCTCATTTTGGACTTAGTTTTCTTCTGGCAGGAGGTCCGTTACCTGACACAGCCAAGGAAAGCATGTAACTATGATTTGGACCTGTGATCCATCAGCGCCTCCCTGTGGTTACATGCTACATAACACAATAATTGTAATTATCTATACCCTACTTTTGTACTGCACTCCTGACTGTATACTTGTATATTGTTCTGTATATATATATATATATATATATATATATATGCCTGTATATTTCGAGTGTGCCTTTTCGGCGCTTAAATATAAAATTAATCTTGGGCTGCTCTTTTATCTTGATTCATGAATCCCCACGTCCGCACGCTCAGTTGGTTATATTATATGCTTCTACCTGGGTTGGTTTCTGACCTGATATAAGCCTGTTGTCGGACGGGACTTATTTCGAATGAGGAACTTTTGGCAGAATACCATACTGTGTTAGGAAGTCTGGCAGAGATGGCCGGGATGTTTATATATATCCCCAGCCGGGAGTGGTGATATACGAGTATATCCCCCCTCATTGGGAGTGCCTCAAGTACTGGCACACCCTGGCCCTGCGCTTAGTAACCCGATGTTTACTCTGGTTACCAGGGGACTTCGGGATCGTTGATCGCTGGAGAGCTGTCTGTGTGACAGCTCTCCAGCGACCAAACAGCGACGCTGCAGCGATCGACATAGTTGTCGTATCGCTGCAGCGTTGTTTCAGTGTGACGGTACCCTTAGGGGCACATTCACATTGTGGTTGAAAAAAGACACATGTCCGTCAGGTTCAACCAGCTGTTTTTTTGCTTCTTTAAACAAAATTGGTTAAAACAAGACTTATTATGGACAAAATGTAGTATGCCAGAGACTGCTTCAATACATGTAATGTGGAATTGCCTACATTACTTGACTGAATTGTTGGATTTTATTAGTACCGTATATTATTGTCTCTTGCCATTGATCCTTTAGGGTATGTGCAGATGTTCAGTATTAGGGCTCATACTCATTTGCGAGAAAAACGGACAAGTGCAATCCGATAAAAAATCAGATTGCACTCTAACCAATGTTATTCAATGAGTTACATCTCATCTGCGATTTTTTTTCTCCGCTAAATCTGACTGAGAAAAAAATCACAGCATGCTGCAATTTGCTGCATATCTCGGACGAGATTCGCCAATGCAAGTCAATGGATGTGAGAAAAAAAACACATTTCACTCACACCATGCGAGTGCTGTCGTTTTTTTTACGGACCGGTGTCTTTTCAAAAGCCGATAATTCATGTGCGGTGTACAGTAAAATCTCACTGGCAGGTTAGAATAGAATAGATAGAATAGAAATATACACATAGAATACATATATACAGTATATACATGTCAGTGACACACATATACATACTGTATGTATTTATATTGAACTGAAAGATAGAAGAAAAGCCTGTAATTCATCTGCCGGCTTCTGTAAAATCACTGCAGGAGCCGACAGGATAGAAGAGATGGATTACATACAGTAAATACATATAGAATAGGAAGGTATATAGATGTCAGTGACAAATACAATTAGTACAGTGTGTGTGTAAATTACTAGATATGTATTTAATTAATAAGCGATTATTTATTGGAAAAAAATGGCATGGGCTCCCGCGTAATTTTTGGAACCAGCAGAGGGAAAGCCAGCAACTGAGGGCAGATGTTTATAGCTTGGGAAGGGGGTAATACCCATGAAGCTTCCCAGGCTATTAATATCAGCTCACAGCTGTATACTTAGCCTTTACTGGTTATTAAAATGGGGGACCCCCCAAAAAATGACGTGGGGTTCCCCCATAATTAATAACCAGCAAAGGCTATGCAGACAGCTGCAGGCCTATATTAATAGACTAGGAAGGGGCTATGGATATTGCCCCCCTGGCACTCAGCTGCCCCAGAAAAGGCACATCTGTAACATGTGCTCTTCCCACTTGCCCTGTCACAGTGGCAAGTGGGGTAATAGTTGTTTATTGTTACTCCTAATTCATGCCCTCGATCTCCTATAAGGCTAGGTTCCCATTGCGTTAATGGGACCGCGCTAACGGACAGCGTTGCACGGCGAAATTAACGCCGTGAAATGCGTCTGTTAGCGTGCCCATTAACAGCAATGGGAACGTGCATCACTAGCGCGTGCCATTTTCGGCACGCGCTAGCGATGTGCCGGTGTTTTGTGGCGCGCCGTGGACACTGCTTGCAGCGTCCAAGGCGCGCCCGCGGTCCGTTCCCCGCTCTCGCAGATCTGAGATCTGCGAGAGCGGGGACGTTTAATGCGACCCCTTTACAACACATTGCGTTAGCGCAATCCGCTAGCGCTAGGCGCTAAACGGATTGCACTAACGCAATCTGAACCTAGCCTAATAAAAGTAAAATAATAAACCAACAATATACCCATACCTGTCCGTCATTTTGTCCCACTCCGTAATCCATATCTGGGGTATATACTGTTTTCAACCAGGACGGTGCCAAGATGCGACCGCCCCGGTTGAAAACCGCTGGTGAATGAGGAGATGCTGCCAACGCAGCTTCAGTGACTAGCAGTGCCATCACTGAAGCTGCGCTCCCTCACAGCCTGACCTGCGCTAAACTCTGGAGCGTGGGAAAATTATCATCTCTCTTTCTCAGGCCGTCTAGATTACTGGAACAAAGTCCCATCTTATCAAAAACAATCCAGAGGATGTTCTATTCAACAGTTATCCAGGCACCCGCCACAATGAAACGCGTGTTGTGTGTGGTGGGTGCCTGGATAACCTCTTACCTGCACGTAATATTACTTAGTTCTACTATATGGTCTAACACATATGCAGCTATCTATTTATGATGTTTAATTAACACAATGGATACTTACCTTTCTCAATGCACTTGCTGACTACATGTTTGTTTATGTGGCACCCCTAGGGGTATTTGCCACAAAAATAGTTACTGACAGTAAGTACAAATACTAAAATAGCAAGACTGCACTACCACCTCCGGCCAGAAGGGGGAGCTCCAGAGACTCCCCTTGATCCATTCTGGTCTGAGAGAAGAAATGGCAGTTGGGCCAAGGAGCTGATAGTGAGAGGTCATACAGTTGAATCTCTAACAGCCCCGTGACTGTTACCAGGCCTAAATCACCGGCCTGAGGAGAAGAGGGATAGAGAAAAAGGACATTGTGAGAACCGGGTAGCATTAATCACTACCCAGAACAGGCGCAAAGATGGATACCGGATCCGTGGCTGTATTCATTATATATAATACAGCAACCGGAAAAACGTGAGGTGATATCAGCTTCACTAGGGTCGGATGCAGCAACAGACACAGAGTTCAGCGGTACTCCCAGAGGGGGTAAACCGATAAAAGGACTCGGGTTGCCCGTCGAACCAGGACCCGGAGGGGACAGATTGGGCCGGCAGCCAGTTCACATACAGCAGCAGGGCCACACAGAAATTGCGCACAATAAGAGGCGAAGACCCCGGCAGGGTCAAAGTAACTCAGAGTTCCCATACAGACTCCGGTGACAGGACTGGTTGTAAATCCTTTTATGTTAAAGTAAACTGGTTAAACGTTTCAATGCCTCAGTCTTTCATTTGGACAATAGCCATCTATCCAGGATCGAGATCGTCACCGCTGGGAGAACCTGCTGCTGATCAAGTAAGTGCCTGTCCCCTCATGATACCCCTTACACTGTGCATTGCCTGAGGCCACAGCACCGGGTCAAGCCACCCGTGACATCCCCCTCAAGAGACAGACTCCATTGGTCCGGTGCTGGGTATCCCGGTCTCCTGGGCGTTACATTTACAATTATTTTGCTGCTATAATATGGACTGTATCTCTCCAAATTATATTCTTGACTGATTCGTTACTTTGTAATATTTCTGTTACCTTATACATTATGTTGTGACCTAATTTGGGTTCCAGGATCGACCACTATCACGAATCACAGGGAAGATATTTTTATCATCCCAACGCTCACACCAATATGTCACGAATCGGGGTTGTTTGGTTGCACCGGATCTTTTCTGAAGGGGATTTATCTATATCCCACTTCCGGTTTGGAACTTGCAGCTCTCTGGCGCCCCCTTACCCTCAGGTCAGTCAGGGTACTGCACCTAGGATAATTAGTTGCCAGAAAGGCTGCCTGCTATGTACTTGCTGTGGGGCACACACTGCAGTGAGGGTGATATAACTACTCCCACTCAGGCGGGAACAATAATTATCAACCCCGTCTGGCGCTGCTAGTTTCCCCAAAAGGGTAGGACAATTCGGCTGCCACCAGCTCTTATCTCTTAATTAATAACGGGTCAGGAGCCAACCCAATTAGTAGCGTAATTTTACTTCAGAGGACATGACAGTATGTTAGAGAGCAAGGAGAAACGAAGCTAGTAATTTTATATATTTTACTCCAAAAGGTAAACAGTGTTTACTAAAGGGTAACAAGATTTTATAAAAGAAGACAAATATTGTATGTACTGACAATTACAAAAATAACAGGGATTAACGGTGAAAATCAACTTACAGTTCTTTCATATTCAATGGTACACCATGTGGTGGCGGGGAAGGGGACCTTCCCAAAATCTTCAGGTCAGATTGCACAGCCTGTTGTAGCTGAATCCCCCGGCAAAAGACCCCCCTTGTCTGGGCCTCTGAGTTTTATACCTTTTCCCAAAACTAAGGTTCTCCCCCCGGACGACCTCACGGGGTGGGCAGAGCTATGGAATGCACTCCTCTTTCCTGAGTATATGAAAAAACATCATCCCACATATCAAAGCGTATGAACTTCGTAGAAAGACGACACCCTTGTCGTTATGCTCAGTGTAACATGGGGGTTCATTTAAGTATAAACATGGGGTAGCTGTGCGACCCAGTTAAGCAGTAATCTATTTCTCAATTGTGCTGGTTCTGGAACCTAGAACACTCACTGGCTGGTAGTTCTGCCGAGGCACATGCCAAAAATGTATTTGTCCCACTTCTATCATTAATCGGTGCTATGATATTTACGTTTGCAAGGACAAAGAAACCTTGTTTTTTCTGTGCTTCTACTTGTACTTTCAGTTTAAGGCCATAAAACTCCTCAGTGAGGGCTGCTGGCATGCTGGTCTCACATTACAGCTGTATAGCAGGGGAGAGGGAGGGGGAGTGAAATCGCACATAGGCACATGCAGGCAGAGGAACTGCAGCTGAGTACTCTGTATGTGTAATTGAAATAATAAATTCTTCACATTTCCTGACAACCACCTTTGTCTATCTGTGGTGCTTTACCTTTTTAAACATTTTTAATATCTCTTTGTGAATAAAGTTTATGTTTTGCTATTACAAATATTGTTTTAGCATTTTTGGTGTGCTATTTCTATCAAAGTAATCATATAGTTGTATTTATAATAGAATTTTGTGACAGGCTTATCTATGCCACTTATTAATCATGCAGTTTATGCATGGGTGGAATGTTCTAAACATTTTGACTTTAGGTGCAGAAAAGTTCCCAGTTTGTGCTGTTTCACACGGTACAAATAAGGGTGCTTTCACATTGCGTTCTGTGTCCCGCTCGGGTCATATGTCCTAAATCCCCTGTGACAGAGTCACTGGTAATGTAATAGAGGGGAGATATGTTTCACTACGCCTAATGGCATCAGTGTTATAAAATCCCTAGTTGTATTTCCTCCCGCACAGTAAGTGTTGTGAGGGTTAAGTTATGTTATGGGCTTGTTTTTAGGGGGACATTCATAGAGCGGGTGGGAGAGTGTCCCCCCCATATCTCCCCCTACAGAGCTAGCACCACTGTGTGCTGACAGGACCAGGACCTGGATGAGGTCACAGTCATGTGATCAGTCACGTGTTTGAGGAGTCACATGATCTGTGCTTAAATGGCTGAAGGAAATAAGTTTCAGTGTTCTGTGTGTACACCTGAAGAAGGAGCACTGCAGGAGAGTGCTGCATGGACTTGTGAACCTGATCTGTTTGTGTTCTGGCAGCCAGGAGCAGGAGGAACCCCTCTCACAGAAGGACTGTGTTTGTTCTGCCACCATTTTGTTTTCCTGTTTTGCCCCGAGGGCTGTATTTCCTTTACGACACCTGGATGTATGCTGCCTACAAAAACCCAAGTTCTTAAAGCTGCAGTGTATCTGTGTTTACCTCCGTGTGCAGCCGAGTGAGCCGCTCTTCCACACCCCCCAAAACGGGGTTTGGACGCATGCACCGATGGACCCATATAATGTAATGTTGATGGAAGAGCAAATGTGAGCTCTACTGTGCACTTTTTTTGGGTGTGTACACCTAGAGGAGGCAGATACTTTTACGCAGTCTACTACGTCTAAGTGTCTGCCTCCTGTAGACATACACACCCGAAAATGATGTGTGTCAGAGCACATGTTTGCTCTGCCATTACCATTATAGACTATGGCCCTGTCGGTGCATGCATCTGGATCCCGTTTTGTGGGGGATTTTGGACGTGTGAAGCACCCTAAGTTCCTTGATGAATATACCTCTAGGTGTCATTCAGTGCAGCAATTTACCTAAGGGTTAAGACTGAGTTGCATCACAATATAATCCCCTTCATTGCTTCTGCACACTGTGGAAATGACGCCCTGTGTGTATAATAAAAGCTCAGATGTGTCAACACAAATCACACATGACTTACAAAAGCAGATGCAATGCATTGCTAAATCCCGAGGGCTCCAGTCTGGTCTGTGCTATGCAAAAAGACTTCAACTAATGTCAAAATGACCTTTTCCCAGAATATCTGAGTGAAAGCTGTGGACTTTTTGCAGGGAAAACCTTTTCTCTGCGGAGCACTCAGCAGGAGTTTCCTTCAGGTATTTCTTTTTATAGGTGAAGTCATGGGCCACAAAGGCTTAAGGTGTCAGCGCGTTGACCTTGACAGTCTATTGCTAAGCAAGGTGCCACAGCAAGGGCTCTGCTACAAACACATTGTTAAAAACGTTTTATGTCTCATATTTAATGTATTCAAGATCATTTCATGTTGGTTTTATTGTGCCTTAAATATTACATAAACGTCTGGAAACATAATGGCTAAAAGAGTCCATAAACCCCGCAGCTTCAGAAATGAATAACACCGCAGCTGCTCTGAGACTAGTAAGTGAAGTTGTTAGAAGTTTTGAGAACCTCCATGTATAATATGTAATGTGAGTAAGCAATCAATTCCCCTCAAAGGACATAACTTTGACTCATTCTTTCTTTCTCCGAAAAAATAAACTAAGAAACTAAAGAAACAGAGGATGCAATGTTCACGATAAAGACTAGCTTTTTGTACACTAGTCCTGATTAAGAATGTGCAAGAATAAAACGCACCACATTCATTAAGGGTATGTGTCCACAGGCCGTTTTACATCCGGACTAGCTGCGGATTGAACGCTGCGTGGAGCCGCAGGTTTCAATCCGCAGCGTCCAGATGTTACAGCATTGTGGAGCGGCGCGTCTTTTTAGATCGCAGCATGTCCGTTTACCTTGCGGCGACGCTGCATGTATAAATGTGTATGCAGTGAGCTCCAATTAATGGTGGATATGCACAGAAGAGATGTAGCAATAGAAATTTAATGCTATGCCCCCTTTTACCATAGCCCCCTTAGTTGTGGCATGATGGTCTGGCAGTGCAAGGCTGTTATACTGCAATATATTTATTTTGTTGCTTGCTAGGTAATAAAGCAATGTTCTTCTTTCAAGCAAAATATGTTGTTTAACCCCTTCTTAACATAGAATGTACTGGTGTATGATTGGGCTCAGGAGCTGAGTCTACTATACAAATGATGCATCTTGGTACTTGTCTCCAGCAGCAACAAATAGAGCTAGCTATCTCCTAAATGGTGATGTCAGCAAATATGTCAGCAGGTTTTTGCTATATAAGCTGAAGACAGAATGCTGTAGGGGTTAAAACACAGATTTTAGGGATGCCTCTCCTATCAAGCTCCTTGGTTTTGTCTGCCTGCAATGATTGTTTTAGCACCAGAAGCTTATCATTGCTTGAACACAGCAGCTTGTGCCTCCTGGTCCGGCTCCTGTAACTTGCAGCTCACGGTCTATGGACATTCTATATACAGGGACTGATGGGGGCGGGGTCAGCGTTCTCGGTGGGGGCTGGGGCAGCTTTCTTGGTGTGGGCGGGGCTAGCTTTCTCAGCTCTGCTTCATTCTAAATCTAAACTCTCTGATTGTGTCAGAACAGCTGCATCCTATAACCTAAGTGATAAATCATTGAATTCAGGGTCTCTTTGTCTTCATCAGGCTGCTCTCAGATGAGGTAGCAAAAGCCTGCTGACAGATTCCCTTTAAGGAACGCAATTCCAATGTTGCACTATTTTGGATTCCAATCAACCTCCACACAACTTGATTGTGGGGTTTTGATGGGTTGTCATGAAAGCTTGGAGCCGACAATCTCCCTTGTTTAAAAATAAAGAAATAAAAAAGATAACATATTTAGTATGTAAGCCTCCATAAAAATGCCATCTATAAAAATATAAAATAATATAGCTAGTTCTGAAAATTAGGTAAAGCAAAAAAAAACAAAAAACAATCACTATGTCAAAATGTCAGCTCACCATAACCATGTTGCCAGGTCATTTTTTTAACATGCTGTAAAACAAAATTGCTATTTTTACACCACACTTATAATTTTTTTTAACTGGTTTCCAGTAATCATGTGGTAAAATTAATGGAGTCATTCAAGACTACAACTCACCCCCCTCAAGATAACAAGCCCTTATAATGCTATTTTTACAGAAAAAATATATATATACTGTGTGTGTGTGTATGTGTATATATATATATATATATATACATATATATATATATATATATATGTATATATATATATATATATATATATATATGTATATATATATATATATATATATATATATAAACGGCTCTTAGTTGAAGGAAATAATGAACCCCCCAAAGAAATAAAATCGACCAGTCACAAAGGAGTTAATTATCTTACATTTTTCACGTATATCCACATCATATAGCTGCTCTTTGAGCCCATTTTTCAAGTATATTTCTGTGAATCTCAAGAAAGTTTAAGCCGTGCAACAAAGCAGTAATTGCTTTAGGAGATTTAAAAACGTGACTATTAGGAGCCAGGCTGGAACCAGCAGGACAGCAAACACTCTACAACATGCGGGGAGATGTGACAGTGCTGGCAGCTTGCAGACAAATGGATATAAGCAGGGCCTAAAGGCTTGAAGAGCGAGGTAGCGTTTGGTCGTGCAATGCTACTCGATTATTGGATGATCTCATGGTCAGTCTGATGGAGTGCAGGCTCCCCTTCACTAAAATCCAGACTACTGACTGCTAAATCTGCATTTTCTTTTCCTGACAGTAAATGATTTTTCTTCTCTGCAGAAGATTAATAACCACTTATAAGAACTGTATGAAGACGTCTATCTGCAGCATTATATTGAAATAATCCTATGAAGGCTCTTAAGGAGCAATGAAGGAGGATTAGCATGTAATCAGACTTTATGCTGATCATTAAATCCTTAATACACACATTTCCTTGAAGGGACTCTTGCCTGCGCAATCTTGCCTTGCGCAGGCGTGTACTATGGAGGACAGAGAATTAACTTCAATCCAATATTGCAGCCAGCATGCAGCCAACGGGTAAGGAAAGAGTGAATCAAACACCCGAAAACCCTCCTATGGCTGAAAATTGTTCCCTCCAAATTCAGGTGACAGAGTCCCTTTAACTGATGGTAAAACTGGTAATACAAGGCCAGAGTCAGTGATGCATTTTAGGCTTGTACACCAGCATATATAATCCCATGTACTGGAGCAGTCAAATGAGACAGGCCATTAAAAGGTCTAAGGACGGGTTGTGTTTGCAAGACAACCCATTTCTCAAATCATAATTTTACAAAATCAAGCTCGGATCAGCCCATCGGAAACAGGTGAATCCTCCGGTAGGCCCCTAGGCAGAAGTGGACTCCCCACCCTCTTAATTGAGCAGTAGTTGTCACTTGATTTACTATGTAATAAGCAAATAAGCAAACCTAATCAACTCATTCGTTCATTCAACAGACTAGTGTTTTACTATAACGAAGCATGAAGCTGAACAGTGGACCCCAGAGTCAGAGTTACTGATGGGAATATATATATATATATATATATATATATATATATATATTTATATATATATATATACATATATATATATATATATATATATATATATATATATATGTATATATATATATATATATACAGTGGGGCAAAAAAGTATTTAGTCAGTCAGCAATAGTGCAAGTTCCACCACTTAAAAAGATGAGAGGCGTCTGTAATTTACATCATAGGTAGACCTCAACTATGGGAGACAAACTGAGAAAAAAAATCCAGAAAATCACATTGTCTGTTTTTTTAACATTTTATTTGCATATTATGGTGGAAAATAAGTATTTGGTCAGAAACAAACAATCAAGATTTCAGGCTCTCACAGACCTGTAACTTCTTCTTTAAGAAGCTCCTCTGTCTTCCACTCATTACCTGTAGTAATGGCACCTGTTAAAACTTGTTATCAGTATAAAAAGACACCTGTGCACACCCTCAAACAGTCTGACTCCAAACTCCACTATGGTGAAGACCAAAGAGCTGTCAAAGGACACCAGAAACAAAATTGTAGCCCTGCACCAGGCTGGGAAGACTGAATCTGCAATAGCCAACCAGCTTGGAGTGAAAAAATCAACAATGGGAGCAATAATTAGAAAATGGAAGACATACAAGACCACTGATAATCTCCCTCGATCTGGGGCTCCACGCAAAATCCCACCCCGTGGGGTCAGAATGATCACAAGAACGGTGAGCAAAAATCCCAGAACCACGCGGGGGGACCTAGTGAATGAACTGCAGAGAGCTGGGACCAATGTAACAAGGCCTACCATAAGTAACACACTACGCCACCATGGACTCAGATCCTGCAGTGCCAGCCGTGTCCCACTGCTTAAGCCAGTACATGTCCGGGCCCGTCTGAAGTTTGCTAGAGAGCATTTGGATGATCCAGGGGAGTTTTGGGAGAATGTCCTATGGTCTGATGAAACCAAACTGGAACTGTTTGGTAGAAACACAACTTGTCGTGTTTGGAGGAAAAAGAATACTGAGTTGCATCCATCAAACACCATACCTACTGTAAAGCATGGTGGTGGAAACATCATGCTTTGGGGCTGTTTCTCTGCAAAGGGGCCAGGACGACTGATCCGGGTACATGAAAGAATGAATGGGGCCATGTATCGTGAGATTTTGAGTGCAAACCTCCTTCCATCAGCAAGGGCATTGAAGATGAAACATGGCTGGGTCTTTTAACATGACAATGATCCAAAGCACACCGCCAGGGCAACGAAGGAGTGGCTTCGTAAGAAGCATTTCAAGGTCCTGGAGTGGCCTAGCCAGTCTCCAGATCTCAACCCTATAGAAAACCTTTGGAGGGAGTTGAAAGTCCGTGTTGCCAAGCGAAAAGCCAAAAACATCACTGCTCTAGAGGAGATCTGCATGGAGGAATGGGCCAACATACCAACAACAGTGTGTGGCAACCTTGTGAAGACTTACAGAAAACGTTTGACCTCTGTCATTGACAACAAAGGATATATTACAAAGTATTGAGATGAAATTTTGTTTCTGACCAAATACTTATTTTCCACCTTAATATGTAAATAAAATGTTAAAAAAACAGACAATGTGATTTTCTGGATTTTTTTTTCTCAGTTTGTCTCCCATAGTTGAGGTCTACCTATGATGTAAATTACAGACGCCTCTCATCTTTTTAAGTGGTGGAACTTGCACTATTGCTGACTGACTAAATACTTTTTTGCCCCACTGTATATATATAGACATATATATATATAGACAATACAAATATCTCGCTGAGGATCTGTTTATACCAAGGAAGGTGACGGGCACAAGGGGGCATTCTTTGCATCTGGAGGAGAGAAGGTTTTTCCACCAACATAGAAGAGGATTCTTTACTGTTAGGGCAGTGAGAATCTGGAATTGCTTGCCTGATGGCGAACTCAGTCGAGGGGTTCAAGAGAGGCCTGGATGTCTTCCTGGAGCAGAACAATATTGTATCATACAATTATTAGGTTCTGTAGAAGGACGTAGATCTGGGGATTTATTATGATGGAATATAGGCTGAACTAGATGGACAAATGTCTTTTTTCGGCCTTACTAACTATGTTACTATGTTACCTTGGAACCTCAGTCCTTGGAACAGGAGAGCTTGGCACTTATTTGTCCCCACCTCCTGCCCTATGTATGAGAGAAGGTGCATTCCAGGGTCTAGTTCCCACTCCATGTTAACTTTACAGTTAACCCATTCATGTGTCATAATCACTTTTCTTAACTTCCTTGCCTTTCATAAATTTCTTAGATGAGGCCACTGCTTTTTTCTTGGTCAACAGATTGTAGTCTGCGCTAATTAGGTGGTTTCTGTTACCAGCCAACTCAAAAGCTCAGCCATTGGACTCATTGTTGGAGTCTTCACTGGTGACTGTCTAGACTACATTTCTGTTCTCACCCAACTGTGTTCCTTGTCATTCTAGGGACTAAATCCTGGATGACCTTAGTAAACTGCCTGAGGCCTATTTTGCCTATTACTTCTGATTGACCATCTAGTCTTGAACCATTTCCCCTAACTAATCATTTGGTTCTGATCTTTTCCTTGTCCTTCACATACGCAGCTCAGGTGCCCTGAGAGGGAAGGCCATTTTCCTGTATAGCATGGGCTGCAATGCAGTTGGAGATTATTATATGTAAATTCTTGATTACAGCCTATAGAAAACATTAAAACTCTTTATATTTAACCTTATACCCAAAATTCTGTGATCAGAGCCCAACTTTTCTGATACTGCTCCAAATCTGCATAGTCATAGATTTATAAAAAGGCATGATGGATGCCTGCAGCTGCCACAGGAGGAAGCTTAGGAGCTTGATGCATATTGTGTTCCTATCACTGTGCAATGTAGGGTTTGTGCACACGTTGCGGATTCTCTGCGGATCCACAGCGTTTCTTGGGGTGCAGAAATGCTGCAGGTCCGCAATTGATTTACAGTACAATGTAAATCAATGAGAAAAAAAGATGCTGTGCACACTTTGCGGAAAATCTGCTGCGGTTTAAAAGAAGTAGCATGTCACTTCTTTTTTGTGAATCTGCAGCATTTTTGTACCCATTCCATTATTGAAAACTGCAGGTGTGAAAAACGCAGCAAAAACGCACAGAAAACGCTGCAGAACCGCACAAAAAACACGACAAATCAGCAGGTGCGCTTTCTGCCAGGAGAGGCAGAATCTGCCCCAGAAATTCCTAAGCCTAATCCGCAACGTGTGCACATAGCCTCATTCTAAACCAACTCAATGCAGGGGATTTGGAGCTCTGGGCCAGAAAAACAGAGCTGTGATTTCCATAAAGATATTAATAAAAAATATAAATCAGTTCTGAAGTCTGAACTTTTTCAATAAAAAAAATGTTCATTCAAAGGTAAAAATTCATTTTGAGGAAAAATAAATATAACTTTTTCAAATGTAACATTTAAAAAAGAAACTCTTAGATCTTTACTGTAATTTTTTTGCAAGTTACATCTGTGTATGGCTATGGTCACACTATCAGTATTTGGTCAATATTTCACATCAGTATTTGTTAGCCAAAACCAGGAGTGGGTCAAAAATACAGGTTTGGTGACGTGTTTCTATTATAGCTTTCCCCTCTGTTTGTTCCATTCCTGGTTTTTGCTTACAAATACTGATGTAAAATACTGACCACATACTGATAGTGTGACCATAGCCTTAGGCTTTTATTTAATGTATAATATTAATTTTCGCATCAGTCACTATTATTCTGTCACCAGATTTTTCCACTATACTGTAAACTAAAGTCACCACTTTTAATGCCTCTTTTTCCACAGTTCAGCAACTTGCATATAAGCTCCCTCTGCATATCCAAAAAAAATACCTAAGGGTGCTCTCACACTGTATCAGACATTGGTTATATGAGAAAAACATCCCTTAACGCCCCTTTCACACATCAGTTTTTTGCTGTCAGTCACAATCCATTGGCTTTACGGATCGACGAATTGTGAAAAACTGATGCGACGGATTCGTTTTTTCGAAGTATCTGGCAAAATAAATCGGAGCATGCTCAGTTAAAAAAAAACAGAATCTGACGCTGGATTTCGTCATTTGACGTATCCGGCGTCCATAGGGTTCCATTCGAGCAAACGACGGACGGCGATGGATCCGTCACTGTCCGATTTTTCGACGTACACAAAAAATGTTACTTTGGACATTGTCTCCGGCTGCCGGGCAACCAATTTTCGACGGATCCGGCGAATGACGAGTGAAACGTGAGGCCATCGATCGCAATCCGTCGCTAATACAAGTCTATGAGAAAAAAAACGGATCTAGCTGCATGAGTCGCCGGATTCCTTTTTTTTCAAAATTTGACTGATAGCAAAAAACTGATGTGTGAAAGGGGCCTTAGTGACTGAGACAATTTTGAATTTAAGGACGCTTCAACGGATCCCACTGATTCTGAGAATGTTTTCTCGTGACATATTGTACTTCATGATAGTGGTAACATTTGTTGGGTATGTTGCGTTTATTTGTGAAAATATCAGAAATTTGGCAAAAATGTTGTAATTTTCAAACTTTTAATTCTTATGCCCTTAAATCAGAAAGTTATGTCACAAAATAGTTAATAAATAACATTTCCCACATGTCTACTTTACATCAGTGTATAATAAGTGTTATTCTTTAATGGTTTCAACACTGCAATTAATCAATACTATTTTTTATATGGTTTAAATCAGTTTAATATATAATATATATAATACAGCAGAGATTGGAGATGTGGCACTTGGAGATTTCGAGGGAGAGAGAGATGGGCACAGAGGCTCATGGACTTCTACCTTAATAATGTAATGTATGAAAATGCTTGTTTTAGATGCACATGTATTTACTTTACTTTATTGTTTAAATCAAATATTAAATCAAATTTAATTTATTAAATTCTCATGTGAACATTTCATATTCATCACAATCATTGAATCCGTTACAAAACAATCAGCATCATATTTTAAACAAAATTTGTGTTTTATTAAGAAGTTAGAAGGGTTAAAAGTTGATCAGCAATTTGTAATTTTTCCAACAAAATTTACAAGACCATTTTTTTTAGACTTTTAGTGGTCTGTGTGACAGAAAATTCTCAAAATAGACACCATTCTAAAAACTGCACCCCTCAAAAAAATCACATTCAATCACATTCAAAAAGTTTATTAACCCTTCCTGTGCTTCACAGGAACTAAAGCAATGTGGAAAGAAAAAATGAATATTTAACTTTTTTCACAAAAATTTTACTTTAGCTCCAAGTGTGTTATTTTCACAAAGGTAACAGGAGAAAATGGACCCTAAAATTTGTTATGCAATTTCTCCTCAGTATGCTGATACCCAGTAGGTGGGGGAAATCCACTGTTTGGGCGCACGGCAGGGCTCAGAAGGGAAGTAGCACTTTTTGAACACAAAAATGGCTGGAATTAGGAGTGGACGCCATGTCACGTTTGGAGACCCCCTGATTTGCCTAAACAGTGAAAACCTCCCACAAGTGACCTCATTTTTTTCGCCATATTCTGAGAGCTGTAACGTTTTTATTTTTTGGCAAGTACAGCTGTATGAGGGCTTATTTTTTTTGCCGGACAATTTACTGTTTTGTTTTTTTTGTACCATTTTGGGGTACATAATATTTTTTGGTTGCTTTTTTTCATATTTTTCAGACACAAAATAAAACCAATTAAGTTATTGTTTTTATTTTATTTTTTGCACCATTCACCATGCGGTAAAAATGGTTGACTGAATTGTACGTCTGGTCGGTACGATTACAGCGATACCAGATTTATATTTTTTTATGCTTTGCTATTTTTACAGACTAAAAACAATATTTTACAAAAATGAATTTGTTTTCACCTCATCATATTCTGGGAGCTGTAACTTTTTTTTTATGTTTTCTTTTATACCATTTTTTTTACATGACTTTTTAATCGCTTTTTATTCACTTTTTTTGTGAGTCAGTACGATGAAGAAGCAACATTTTTAGCATGTTTTTTATTAATTGCTTTATGGCATTCGCCAAACAGGATAAATAACGTGCCAGTTTTATAGAGCGGGTCGTTCCAGATGCGGAGATAACATTTATGTGTGTTTTTTGTGTGTTTTATCACAAACGCTGCGTTTTGAGTGTCAAAATGGATTTTAGTGATTTGTGCCCACTTTTTTGTGTTTTTTTTAACTTTATCGCATCTTTTATTTTACTTGTTTTCACTTTTTTACTTAGTCTGACTGTGGGATATGTATAATTTTTATTTTGATCACTTGTCTCATATACTGCTGTATTCATGTACAGCAGTGTATGGAGCTGTCAGTGTCTCACTGACTGTGCCTGTGAGACTCAGCTTATAGCTGGATCTCACAGGCCACCGTACCAGGGGTCATCACATGACCTCAGGGCTACCATGATAACATTGGGACCCGCGATTCTCATTGCGAAGATCCAATGGTTATCAAGGGGGTCTTGTGACCCCTTTGAAACAACTTAAATACCCCTGTCCCAATTGACAGTGGTATTTAAGGGGTTAATCAGCCACGAATGGTCGCAAAACCGATACTGCAGGGTGTCAGCTGTTGTGTACAACTGACACCCGTGAGAATCGGAGGCTTATTCCTCATCGCCATTATAAAACAGCAATAAGGGAATAGGTACCCTTAACAACCACCTTTTTAATGCGTTTTGGTGATCGTTAAGGGGTTAAAAGCATGGGAGGGTCCCTGGCTGATTCTCCCTGCCTGCTACTCTGGATTGACAGGCCTTTCCCTGCGTTCCTGCATAGGGAGACACCTGTTGGGAGAAGCCATCGTGGACCTGCCTTACCGACAGTCACCTGTGCATCTTGGTCCCCAGCAGCAAAGTATGTTTTTCTCTATGAAATTCCGCATAATTTCAGAGCTAAGTTTATATGGCTGAAATCATGCAGCCAGTGCCTGATTCATATTGTCCATGAAACGACAGCATGCATCAGATGTCAGGTTCCCTTGAAGTCATTATACTTCCAACACCATTGACAGTGGGGAGTTAACACACATCTGGATATAAGTGATATAACCAGCAGCTGAAAAATTCATGTTAGTGATGTGCTTTGGGTGCAGTGTGCAAAGAGGGATTCTCTAGAGGAGAAGAGAGTGAATTACTTCCCCTTATGTTGGTTATAAATCTAATGACATGCATATCCATATACTGTCAGAAATGGGACGTTCAGCTATGTTTCTACACCAGCAATCTACTGCCTCTAAACCCCTTGTATCTTTCTCAGGAACTGCAACAGTGTCTGCAATTTTTATTTTTCCCTTTATTTCTAACATACATATGAATTTAATTGATAATTTTCAAAATCATTAATGATACATTTACAAATGATGGCATTTTCTTATTCTGATTATATATTGCTCTGCTATAGATACCAGTTCTCTATACAGTCATGGCCAAAAGTTTTGAGACTGACACAACTTTTGGTTTTCATAAAGTTTCCTGTTTCAGTGTTTTTTTATCTTTTAGGCTGGGGGCACACTAGCGAGTTTTACGGACGTATGAGAGGCGCAGAAAATACGGATTGCACTTGGTACAATGATTCTCTATGGCCCAGCTCCTATCTGCCGTATTTTACGACGTATCCGTATTATACGGTCTTGTACGGCCGTAGAAAATCGCAGCATGCTGCGTTTGTCAGCGTATTGCGCAAAAAGTACGCCAATGAAAGTCTATGGGGCGAGAAAAATACGGATTACACACGGACTAGCAGTGTGACTTGCGAGAAATACGCCAGACATCTCCAGGTGCCAGGAAATGTGCCAAGCCCTCAATCAGGCAGCGCCCCAGGATCCTGGTCGTTGCAGTAATGTCATTCTTCCACCGGGGGGGTGATGTTACCTCTGAAGGCAATAAAGGAGATCTCTTTACCAGGTAAACACAATGCATGCAACATGTTCACACCCCAGACCAGAAGGGGGAGCTCTAAGCCTGTTTTAGGTGAACTCCCCTATAAAACATCCTGATCTGGAGGGAAAAGGAGTTCAGAGTGCAGTTCCTGTCAGGAGGACAGAGGGAGAGGACGTAGTCCTGGAGCCTGAAGTGCTGCAGCTCCTGAAAGAAAACACTAAAGTGAACATATTGCAGAGAGTGTGCAGGAAAGCAGAGCACAGGAGAGGAATATCAGAGGGAGACCAGCCAGGAGCAGGCTGCTTCCTTCTGAGGCGCAGTAATCCGGTAGCTAGAATACAGAATACAGAGGGAGTAAGGATGTCTACGCTTTACTTCAGAGACTGGCAGGACAGCTAATTCATTATTATCTGCCTGACCTATACCCAGGAGGCACGGTGGCAACTTGTGGGGGCTGGGGCGTGCTAGAGTCCCTGTAAAAAGCCTCAGGCCATCAGTCATACGGGTTTTTCCTATCCATTTGGGGGACAGAGAAAGACATAACATCTAGAACATCTACAACAGTTGTGAGGACCTTATGAGAGGCTCAGAAGTAAGGTACTACAATATCCAGACGCTAGAGGAAGGTTACTGATTTCCACCTGGATAAGGGGACTCTGGATTTGCCTTCACACCGGCCGGACTCTGCCAGCCCTGTGATCCGGTGCTCTGGACTGTGGACGCTGAAGCCTTCGGTAAAAAGGTAAAGAGACTGCAACCTTGTGTCCTCGTTCTTCACTGCGCCTCACATCTTCCACTATCCACCATATACACTCTGGGAAGCCCTGGGGACACACTTCACCTGTGGGAAGGTACACCATCTAGCTGCCATAACAACACCCCAGCGGACCCCTAAGAAGTGTCGGTCACCCTGACCGAATACCACAGGCGGCGTCACGAACATTTCCCCTTTAAAATACCTTTCCCATTTACAACGGACGTCCCGAGGGCCACGGACCGGGTCAGCCACCGTGACATCCCCCTTGAGAACCAAAGGGCCCGGCTCTGAGTACCCCGCTGCCTTATGGGGGTGCTCCAAACTTGGCGTCACGAACAGGATCTACTTAAGCCTGAAAATCGGGTCATGTGCGCCTAAGAACTCTGCCAGAATTGTATTTGAACTGTTTGTGCTGAAAGACTGTGTATTGCCATTTCCCGCCAAAACCCGCCGTTGCCGCGTAGCATGGAGCACGAGGAGGAGGAGACGTACCTTCGTGAATGGAGCCAGCCGAAAAGAGCGTGAAGCAGAAAGGACGGGTGCCGCGCTGCTGCCTGGAATGCCGGAAGTGAAGACGTCGTACAGCTGCAAAAGGAGACGCCGGCTTCTATCAGGTTAGCGAAGGGAAATTGCCATGTCTCATCCGAGAGGGGAGTTGGCGGCGGTCGCTGCCACAGACCTAATAGCACCCCCAGGCCTCGCAGCGGACGTGCCCGCAGGCCCCTCGGTAGGTGCAGCTGCAGAGCCCACCGCTCCTATCAGCCAGCCGGGCACCGCCTCGGCTACAGCGGCCATCATGCCCTTCTCCATGCCATACATACCTGGAGCAGCTTGGCTCCCGCAATAGTCCAGGGAATCGCATACGTTAGCTGACTTTACAGAGAGACTGTAGCCTGCCTGAAGTTTACCCCCTGACAGAGCATCAGAAAGTTCACATTGTAACAGGCCAACTGCTTGGAGCGGCCCAGAGGGAGGTGAAATCCTGGCCAGCTGCGGATGAAGAGACTGTGCAGCGGGTCTTTGCCAAGCTTAAGACCACCTTTGACACCCACACCGCTACAGAAATTAAATTGACGTTCTATGGGTGCAAGCAGAGGCCGCAGGATAGCCTACGGGACTATGCCCTTAATCTCCAGGAAGCACTGTGGGCAATCAGGCAGGTTGACCCTAACAGTGTGACAGATGAGGAAAAACTCTTAAAGGAGCAGTTCATTGATGAATGTAAGATGATTCTCCTGCAGGGCTACACCTCCAGCTACAAGAGAGCTACAGAATGTTGCTGCATTAGCCCGGACCATGCAGTCCCTACAGGAGGCCCCCAAGGAGAAGATCAAGCTGGCTTCCAGACCGGAGGATGTTCCCTGGCGACGACAGAAGAGGACCCCGCCAACCAGAGCCAGAGATGATGATTGCTATCATCAGGACGGACGACCCATCTGCCGAAGCTGCAATCAGGCAGGCCACATTGCAAGGTACTGCCATTTAAACGAGCAACCCCTGGGGCAGAGGGCTAACCCCCATGAGTAGGATGATCAGGCCCAAACAACTGGCGAGTCAAGTACATTGGAGGGCGACCTGTTCTCCCCATTGTGATCGACGGTATCCCCATGAATGCTCTGTTGGACACCGGTTCTCAGGTGACAACTATGCCTTAAGTCCTTAATAAACGTTATTGGGAAGACAGCAACATTACTCGTGGCCCTGATGATGATTTCACCATAGTAGCCAGTAATGGTCAGTGGGATACAAAGAGGTCACCATTAAAGTGGGGCGGGTAGAGTTAAAATCCCAAGGGATCGTGATTGTTGATATTGATCGCCGTGAATGTAACCCTATGATGACCATTGGTACTAATGTCATAGAAAATTGTCTTGCAGAGGTTATTGTCTTGTTACAGCAGGTGGCAGAAACCGTGAACAACGTGACCTGCAGAAAGAAATCAGGGCTCTGGTACAGAGACAGCAGGTAGAACTATCTGGTGGAGAAATTGGCCGTGCCACCGTGAGTGATTCAACCCCCATTGCAATACCCCCCAGGAGCGAAATGTTAATATGGTGTCGGGCAGCAATAGGCCTCAGAGGTAAAGACTACCAGGCCTTCGTAGAACCTGTGTACTCAGATAGTAGGCCTACAATCCTGACAGCCCGAGGGGTGGTTGAAGTCCACAAGGGGAGGGTGCCGGTAATACGTGTCCTTAACTGTGGAGAGAAAGAGGTCCACCTAACCAAATATGCCACACTTGCTAAACTGTTTACTGTTGATAACAATGTGATACAGGCAACAGAACCCTTGGTCCCGTCCAACCAGGTGGAGGACAATGGCTGTGCAGGACAAATGGAAGATTGGTGTCAGAAATTACACGTGGGCACTGACTCTACACCATCACACCAAAAGCAAGGGGCTTACATCGTGGTCCATGAGTATGAGCGAGTATTCAGCAAGCACCCACTAGATTTTGGGCAGGTAAAAGGGATTCAACATCATATCCCCACGGGAGATCATCCACCCATTAAAGAGAGATACCGTCATGAACCTCGAGCTCATTATCAGTGTGCCAAAGACATGTTGCAAGAGATGAAGGAGGCTGGGGTAGTTAGAGACAGTTGTAGCCCCTGGGCAGCTTCATTAGTCCTCGTCTGGAAGGATGGCACAATGAGGATGTGTGTTGATTATAGGCAAATAAACCGCATTACACATAAAGATGCATACCCTTTGCCTAGAATAAAAGTCATTAGCTGCTTTAAAATCTGCTAACTACTTCTCTACCTTGGATCTCACCAGTGGGTACTGGCAGGTTCCCGTAGCAGAGGCGGACAAGGAAAAGACAACCATCACCACACCGATGGGTCTCTGTGAGTTCAACTACATGCCATTCGGACTGTGCAACGCTCCAGGAACGTTCCAGAGGATGATGGAGTCCTGTCTTGGACACAAGAACTTTGAAACTGTCTTGCTGTATCTGGATGATGTCATTGTCTTCTCCAAGACTTATGAGGACCATCTGGAGCACCTGGCCGAGGTGTTCGAGGCCCTGTCCAACATTGGCCTAAAAGTAAAACCATCCAAATGCCATCTGTTAAAGCCCAAAGTGCAGTACCTGGACCATGTGGTGAGTGCCGAAGGATTGGCCCCAGACCCTGACAAGGTCACTGTGATCAGAGACTGGCCAAAGCCCAGCAACCTCCATGAAGTCCGGCAGTTCCTCGGGTTGGTAGGCTACTACAGGAGATTTATTACAGACTTCACCAAGAAAGCCATGCCACTACAAGACCTGTTAGTGGGCCAATCCAAGAAAACCAAGGGTAAGAATACCCCATTTGACTGGGACGACGGACTGGAGAGATCCTTCACTCATTTGAAGTTGGCTCTGATGGGAGACGAGGTACTGGCTTACCCTGAATATGACCAACCGTTTGTGCTGTACACGGACGCCAGCAGCATGGGACTAGGAGCCATACTGTCCCAGGTCCAGAAAGGCAAAGAGAGGGTAATTGCCTACGCCAGCAGGAAACTTCGTCTCACTGAAAGGAACCCTGACAACTACAGTTCCTTTAAGCTGGAGTTCCTTGCCATCGTCTGGGCGGTGACAGAGAGATTCAAACACTACCTAGCCTCGGCAAAATTCACCGTATTCACGGATAACAATCCACTGACACACCTGGACACAGCAAAACTATGCCCTGGAGCAACGGTGGATGGCCTGGTTGTCCAATTATGATTTCACCATCAATTACCGCGCAGGGCACAAGAATGCGAATGCCGATGCATTGTCCAGAATGCCCAACTTGCCAGAAATGGGAGAAGACTCGGATATCCTTGAAGAAATAGAGTTGCCAGCTTTCCATCGCCTCAAGGCCACTCAGTATTCCCATCATGTGAGAAACAGGCGTAAGAACAAGCAGGATGCCACACTGAATCCCCACCATGGATGGGCAGAGACCCAGGACAGTGACCCCGTGGTCCGTCGGGTGAAAGAACTCCTGACGCAGGCAGGTGCACGCCCTGGTCCGGATGATCCACAAGAGACACAACAACTGTGAAAGGAGAAGGGCAAACTATTTATCTATTGTGGTAAACTGTGCCGGAGAAACATTGACCCACGCACTCATGAGTTGGTTTGGCAGATAGTGGTCCCGAGGCAAGATGTTCTGGAAGCGTACCACAATGGAGCAGGACACTTCGGATGGAGGAAGTTGGAGAGTCTACTTAGTGGAAGGTTCTACTGGATTAGTATGAAAAAAAAACATTGAAAAGTGGTGCCGAGAGTGTGGCCCGTGTAGCTTACGCAGAAAGGACCGTGACAGTCAAAGGACTCCCTTACAGCCCATAGTTACCAAACAACCACTTGAATTGGTCGCGCTAGATCATGTGAAGCTAACACCAAGCCGATCCAGCTATTTTTACACCCTGAGCATTGTAGACCACTACTCCAGATTCCTGGTAGTTATACCTGTCAAGGATTTGATGGCAAGAACATCAGCCAAGGCCTTTCAATGGTACTTTTGCAGACCACACGGATACCCAGAGAAGGTTCTTACTGATCAAGGTCCAGCCTTTGAAGCGGAAGTGTTTCTGGAGTTCTGCAACCTGTATTGATGCAAAAAGATCAGAACGACTCCGTATCACCCGCAAACCAACGGAATGTGTGAGAAGATGAACCAAGTAGTAATTGACCTACTGAAAACCTTTCCTATACAGGAAAGGAACTTATGACCAGAAAAGTTGCCAGACTTGGTAGATTTGTACAACCACATTCCAGTGAATTCCACCAACTGTACTCCAGCATACCTGATGAGAGGAAGATCCAGCAAATTACCTGTTGATCTAGACATGGGAGTCCTAACCCCAAAAAATCCATCATCTGATGCAGATTGTGATGCAGAAAGACAGCAAAAGTATCGCCAAGTACAAGAGTGTGTTGAAAGAAGTCTATCTCATGAGTTGACACAAAATAATTTGTCAATATATTCCTAACTTTTGGGTCAGAAAGGGAACGCCGCGGAGGAAGGACTTGTGTTGTAGGCCTACCCACATTAGGCGACATGCCTTCACCACTGTCAGTTGAGGAGCACTCATGAATTCTTGTGAAGTTGTGTAGAACAACACAAGCTTTTATTACTTCATTTACATTTGCCTCACTCAGCTGAATGGCAGACTGGAGAACACGCCATTTTGCTGCCATAATGCCAAAGGCGCACTCCACCAGTCGCCTTGCCCGTGAAAGTCTGATATTAAATACACGCCGCCGGTGATCCAGGTTGCGCCGGGGATAAGGCCTCATAACATGCCTGGTCAATTGGAAGGCCTCATCTGCCACAAGTACATATGGCACTGGTTCAGCATTGGAGCCTGGGAGTTGTTGTGGTGGTGGGAGGTCCAACAGGTTTTCACGTAGCCGCCGACCCATAATGGACGCATTGAAGACTCTAGAGTCTCCAGTTTGCCCATAGGCCCCAATGTCTACAATTATAAACCTGTAGTTACTGTCAACTACAGCTAACAACAACAGAGAAAAACTGCTTATAATTATAGAATTAGGTGCCCGAGTTCAGTGGCTTACGCACCCTGATATGTTTCCCATCCAGGGCTCCAATACAGTGCGGAAATTGACAAGATTGGGAAAAGGCATGGGCTATTTTGCGCCAATCCTACATTTTAGGCTCCGACATCACAAGTCCATGCAGTCTGTTCCAGATTTCCACACGTGTTATGTACAATGCCTGAAATTGTTGACCGTCCTATGAGAAATTCTAGATGTAATCCTGCATAAGATAAGCCAGTTGAGAGGAATCTGAAAGCACAAAACAAAACAAAAAATATATACGTTACAAATTACAATGCTTAGACAAAACCATAGTAAAACAAAGAAATATGAGTAAAAAAAAGGCAGGAGAACAGTGTACCTTCATGAATTTACACTGGATAACAACATTTAACATTTACTATATATTTGTATAGGATTGATAAAACATTTATTAATCTAATTAAAAGAATATGCTAGGTTGTTAACATTACGAAAAAAATATCATCAACATACAGTATGTGAGGATGGTGATTACATACCGTAAGGTAAGGAGAAGACGCTCCTCTGCGCATATGCATTTCCGCATCCTGGTATCCTGATACGTGATTCCTGGACGTACGATCAACAACATATCAAAGGTGGATATTGTCATCCAACAGTAGTTGTAGAATTTTCCCGAATGTGTCCGCAGAGCTGAATAGAACCTGTGAAAATGCCCTTTAGTGGTGCGTTGCTGCAAAAGTGGATGCACCCACATTCTACTTCTCCTCCTTCGCGGATCAACTATCACAGGGTATGGCTGGACAAAGCGGCGTGACAAGACCCAAATAAATAACACCCGCTGAGTTGGTGTGAATTGCAGGAGGTCAGACATCTGGCACAAGTAACACCACAGCACTTACCCAACCACAGCAACAAAATGGCCATATGGGAGGGTTTCATCTGTTGTTGAGGCCTGGATTAGGATTAGGCTGATTTAAATTATTTTCAGGCGTCAAAACCGTTAACATGTTCAATTTGTGAGTTTGCGTAAAAAAAAATGCATTACGGATGGCATACGGATTACATACGGAGTTAAACATGCGTAAAATACGCTGCCACACCCTGCCTACGGATGACATACGGATCACTATTTTGGGAATATTTCTGCGTATTACGCATGTAAAATACGGACCATATTTAACCCCTTTCTGACATCGGATGTACTATCCCGTCCATGTGGGGTGGGCCCCTATGACCATGGACGGGATAGTACGTCCAGCGCGATCGGCGGCGCTCACGGGGGGAGCGCCGCCGATCGCGGCCGGGTGTCAGCTGCTTATCGCAGCTGACATCCGGCACTATGTGCCAGGAGCGGTCACGGACCGCCCCCGGCACATTAACCCCTGGCACACCGCGATCAAAGATGATCGCGATGTGCCGGCGGTGCAGGGAAGCACCGCGCAGGGAGGGGGCTCCCTGCGGGCTTCCCTGAGCCCCCCGCAGCAACGCGATGTGATCGCGTTGCTGCGAGGGTCTTACCTCCCTCCCTCCCTGCTCGAGCCCCGGATCCAAGATGGCCGCGGATCCGGGTCCTGCAGGGAGGGAGGTGGCTTCACAGAGCCTGCTCAGAGCAGGCACTGTGAAGCAGCCTGCACTGCTATCAGATCAGTGATCTGACAGAGTGCTGTGCAAACTGTCAGATCACCGATCTGTGATGTCCCCCCCTGGGACAAAGTAAAAAAGTTAAAAAAAAAAATTTCAAATGTGTAAAAAAAAATTTAAAAAAATATTCCAAAATAATGAAAAAAAAAAATATATTATTCCCATAAATACATTTCTTTATCTAAATAAAAAAAAACAAACAATAAAAGTACACATATTTAGTATCGCCGCGTCCGTAACGGCCCGACCTATAAAACTGGCCCACTAGTTAACCACTTCAGTAAACACCGTAAGAAAAAAAAAACGAGGCAAAAAACAACGCTTTATTATCATACCGCCGAACAAAAAGTGGAATAACACGCGATCAAAAAGACAGATATAAATAACCATGGTACCGCTGAAAACGTCATCTTGTCCCGCAAAAAACGAGCCGCCATACAGCATCATCAGCAAAAAAATAAAAAAGTTATAGTCCTGAGAATAAAGCGATGCCAAAATAATTATTTTTTCTATAAAATAGTTTTTATCGTATAAAAGCGCCAAAACATAAAAAAATTATATAAATGAGGTGTCGCTGTAATCATACTGACCCGAAGAATAAAACTGCTTTATCAATTTTACCAAACGCGGAACGGTATAAACGCCTCCCCCAAAAGAAATTCATGAATAGCTGGTTTTTGGTCATTCTGCCTCACAAAAATCGGAATAAAAAGCGATCAAAAAATGTCACGTGCCCGAAAATGTTACCAATAAAAACGTCAACTCGTCCCGCAAAAAACAAGACCTCACATGACTCTGTGGACCAAAATATAGAAAAATTATAGCTCTCAAAATGTGGTAACGCAAAAAATATTTTTTGCAATAAAAAGCGTCTTTCAGTGTGTGACGGCTGCCAATCATAAAAATCCGCTAAAAAACCTGCTATAAAAGTAAATCAAACCCCCCTTCATCACCCCCTTAGTTAGGGAAAAATTAAAAAAATGTATTTATTTCCATTTTCCCATTAGGGCTAGGGTTAGGGCTAGGGTTAGGGCTAGGGTTAGGGCTAGGGCTAGGGTTAGGGCTAGGGTTAGGGCTAGGGTTAGGGCTAGGGTTAGGGTTAGGGCTAGGGCTACAGTTTGGGTTGGGGCTAAAGTTACAGTTAGGGTTTAGTTTACATTTACGGTTGGGAATAGGGTTGGGATTAGGCTTAGGGGTGTGTTTGGGTTAGAGGTGTGGTTAGGGTTACTGTTGGGATTAGGGTTAGGGATGTGTTTGGATTAGGGTTTCAGTTATAATTGTGGGGTTTCCACTGTTTAGGCACATCAGGGGCTCTCCAAACGCGACATGGCGTCCGATCTCAATTCCAGCCAATTCTGCGTTGAAAAAGTAAAACAGTGCTTCTTCCCTTCCGAGCTCTCCGGTGTGCCCAAACAGGGGTTTACCCCAACATATGGGGTATCAGCGTACTCAGGACAAATAGGACAACAACTGTTGGGGTCCAATTTCTCCTGTTACCCTTGGGAAAATACAAAACTCGGGGCTAAAACATATTCTTTGTGGGAAAAAAAGATTTTTTATTTTAACGGCTCTGCGTTATAAACTGTAGTGAAACACTTGGGGGTTCAAAGTTCTCACAACACATCTAGATTAGTTCCCTGGGGGGTCTAGTTTCCAATATGGGGTCACTTGTGGGGGGTTTCTACTGTTTAGGTACATTAGGGGTTCTGCAAACGCAATGTGACGTCTGCAGACCATTCCATCTAAGTCTGCATTCCAAATGGCGCTCCTTCCCTTCCGAGCTCTGCCATGCGCTCAAACGGTGGTTTCCCCCAACAAACGGGGTATCAGCGTACTCAGGACAAATTGGACAACAACTTTTGGGGTCGAATTTCTCCTCTTACCCTCGGGAAAATACAAAACTGGGGGCTAAAAAATAATTTTGGGGGGAAAGATTTTTTTTTTTAATTTTCACAGCTCTGCGTTACAAACTGTAGTGAAACACTTTGGGGTTCAAAGCTATCACAACACATCTAGATGAGTTCCTTAGGGGGTCTAGTTTCCAAAATGGTGTCATTTGTGGGAGGTTTCTACTGTTTAGGTACATTAGGGGCTCTGCAAATGCAATGTGACACCTGCAGACCATTCCATCTAAGTCCTCATTCCAAATGGAGCTCCTTCCCTTCCGAGCCCTCCCATGAGCCCAAACAGTGGTTCCCCCCCACATATGGGGTATCAGCGCACTCAGGACAAATTGGACAACAAATTGTGGGGTCGAATTTCTCCTGTTACCTTCGGGAAAATACAAAACTGGGGGCTAAAAAATAATTTTTGTGGGAAAAAATTTTTGTTTTATTTTTACAGCTCTGCATTATAAACTTCTGTGAAGCACTTGGTGGGTCAAAGTGCTCACCACACCTCTAGATAAGTTCTTTAGGGGGTCTACTTTCCAAAATGGTGTCATTTGTGGGGGGTTTCAATGTTTAGGCACATCAGTGGCTCTTCAAACGCAACATGGCGTTCTATCTCAATTCCTGTCAATTTTGCTTTGAAAAGTCAAACGGCGCTCCTTCCCTTCCGAGCTCTCCCATCCGCCCAAACAGTGGTTTACCCCCACATATGGGGTATCAGCGTACTCAGGACAAATTGTACAACAACTTTTGGGGTCCAATTTCTTCTCTTACCCTTGGGAAAATAAAAAATTTGGGGCGAAAAAATAATTTTTGTGAAAAAATATGATTTTTTATTTTTACGGTTCTACATTATAAACTTCTGTGAAGCACTTGGTGGGTCAAAGTGCTCACCACACCTCTAGATAAGTTCCTTAGGGGGTCTACTTTCCAAAATGGTGTCACTTGTGGGGGGTTTCAATGTTTAGCCACATCAGGGGCTCTCCAAACGAAACATGGCGTCCCATCTCAATTCCAGTCAATTTTGCATTGTAAAGTCAAATGGCACTCCTTCGCTTCCGAGCTCTGCCATGCGCCCAAACAGTGGTTTACCCCCACATGTGGGGTATTGGCATACTCAGGACAAATTGTACAACAATGTTTGGGGTCCATTTTCTCCTGTTACCCTTGGTAAAATAAAACAAATTGGAGCTGAATTAAATTTTTTGTGAAAAAAAGTTAAATGTTCATTTTTATTTAAACATTCAAAAAATTCCTGTGAAGCACCAGAAGGGTTAATAAACTTCTTGAATATGGTTTTGAGCACCTTGAGGGGTGTAGTTTTTAGAATGGTGTCACACTTGGGTATTTTCTATCATATAGACCCCTCAAAATGACTTCAAATGAGATGTGGTCCCTAAAATAAAATGGTGTTGTAGAAATGAGAAATTGCTGGTCAACTTTTAACCCTTTTAACTCCCTAACAAAAAAAAATTTTGGTTCCAAAATTGTGCTGATGTAAAGTAGACATGTGGGAAATGTTACTTATTAAGTATTTTGTGTGACATATCTCTGTGATTTAATTGCATAAAAATTCAAAGTTGGAAAATTGCGAAATTTTCATAATTTTCGCCAAATTTCCGTTTTTTTCACAAATAAACGCAGGTACTATCAAAGAATTTTTACCATTGTCATGAAGTACAATATGTCACGAGAAAACAATGTCAGAATCACCAGGATCCATTGAAGCGTTCCAGAGTTATAACCTCATAAAGGGACAGTGGTCAGAATTGTAAAAATTGGCCCGGTCATTAACGTGCAAACCACCCTTGGGGGTAAAGGGGTTAAGTACGCTGAGTGTGACCCCGACCTTAGTCGGATGTTTTTTTTGTTACTGAAGTAAAATTCTAAGAATTTCATGATTTTTTAAACTTTAATTCACAGATACATCAAGTTCATGCAAAGACTTAATATTTACAGAGTCCCTTATTTTTCCAGGCTTCTGTAGTTCGCCCTGGCAGCTGGATATCAGATTCTGGGCCAAATCTTGACTGATGACAACCCAGAAATTTCTGCACCATTTCTGCATCTCTTGGCAGGAAAAATGCAGTGGCAAAGACTATTTTATAAAAAAAATAAAAAGTTCCCACTCCGTTTCCATATAATCCACCAAATCCAACCTAGTCCACAAGCGGAAACCTGAAAAACACAAACAAAGAGAAATAAAAAGACACTGTACCTCATTCATCAATTTATTAGAATGAAAAGTTCCCATGCTTGTCTGACGTAGCCAGCGCTTCCCACAAAGTTCCCAAATCCGTCATTCAAAACCAATGGAGGCTTTATTCTGAGGCTTCATAGGCTTTAGCGGCTGCCACTCTTGGGTCATGCTGTGCGAGACCCTATACATCTTGGGAGCAATGATATCATGTCATGCTGGGTGACGGATAAGTAAGTGCACCACAACGGGGAAAGGGAGGGGGGAGCCCAAACATTAGGGAACTGAGGAGAGGAGACCTATAGGCAGATCGTCCCTGTATAGGTTCTGCACCTATTTTTGTCAAGCAATTATGGCATATGATTACTTGATGGGCATTTTGCAATAGGGCTATTGAAATACGGCATCTGTCACTGCCTGATTGGGCGTCCATAATAGGTCATTTGACAAAGAATGTGTATGGGCATTGTGTAATAGAGATATTAAATGCGGAATTTGCAACTGCTTGATTAGGTATTCATTATTTGATATACGGGTCATCTGATAAGGAATGTGTATATTATAAAACTATCTGAACTTACAAAACTATCTGAACTTTAAGGGTACTGTGTAATAGGAATAGTGGTTTGATTCTACCACCTAAAACTGTAGCTTAAAATATTGCCATCAGCACTACAGACTTTGGCCCTATTATTAGACATAGGGCACTTTTTCAGCTAATTATCTGTGAATCTTTGGTCCTAAATTGCAGTATAAAATATTGTTACTAGTATTACAGATTTTGGCCCTATCATTTGATACAGGTCATTTTTTGCTACCCATTTTTTGGTTGCAATATTTCTTCTGGCACTACGAGATAATTTTCACATTGGGTATCTCCTTGTATGTGTATGTTTATTCTGTATATTTAGTGTAAGATTTTTTCAGGGTGCACGAGGGCCTTCAGGGCTGCCGACGTTAAGCTGGGGTGCCATTACGTCAACAAATTTGGGTGCCAACCTCCGCTGATTGGAAGGGTGAATCTAGGGTCAGTCTAGGGAGAGATTAGCCCTAGTTAAGTTATCATTTCCCTCCTACTTTAATTTTGTAAATTTTTGCACTCTTTGGATAACTACTATTATGTGATATACCTTTTTAAATATTTCAAATAAAGGTTAATTTTTAGAGGTCTAGAGTTCTTTTTTGGTTTATAATATTGGCCCAGATTGCCAATGCACCAGGGCATTGGGAAGAGCCAAGGCGAAGCGCCACTTCAGGATCAGCTACGAGCTGGTATTTTTAGGCTGGAAAGAGCCCGATAACCATGGACCTTCACTGCCTGATAATATCACCTCACAGCTGTCTGCTTTACTTTTGCTGGTTACAAATAAATGTCGTATTTTTCAAAAAGCTGTCCAAAAAGTTCCACAGGGTACAATTTTATAATATGTAGAGTGGTTGTGCAATTATATGTCAGTCGCTCTACCTAAATGTCTGTCTATATGTCTCTCTGTCTATATTTATCTATATCTATTATCTATCTCTATAGTAGTAATGTGTAGGATGCAAAAAACAGACCCAAGGCACAATATAAAACATTGTTGTCAGAGAATCATAGAATGGTAGAGTTGGAACGGACCTCCTGGGTCATCTGGTCCAACTCTCTGCTCAATGCAGGATTCACTAAATCGATCCCAGACAGATGTCTGTCCAGCTTCTGCCTGAAGACTTCCATTGAAGGAGAACATGCCACCTCTCGTAGCAGCCTGTTCCACTCTTTGATCACCCTCAATGTCAAAAAGTTTTTTTTCTAATATTGAATCTGTGTCCCCTCCCATTCAGTTTCATCCCATTGATTCTAGTCTTTCCTTGTGCAAATGAAAATAAAGCTGATCTAAGTCTCCTCTCATTCCTGAATCCTCTAACCATTCCTCATAGAACCAGCCACCATTCTGGTCGCTCTTCTCCAATCGTGCTCCAGTTTGTTCATGTCTTTTTTTAAAATATGGTGTCCAGAACTGGGCACAGTATTCCAGATGAAGTCCGACCAAAGAAGAGTAGAGGGGGATAATTACTTCATGTAATCTAGACAGTATGCTTTTGTTAATGAAACCCAGAATTGTGTTTGGCTTTTTTGCTCCTGCAACGCACTGTTGACTCATGTTCAGTCTGTGATATATTAGTATACCCAAGTGTTTTTTGCACGTGTTGTTGCTGAGCACTATTCCTCCCATTCTTTATTTGTTTGTTTTTTATTTTCTTGCCCAGATGTAGTACTTTGCATTTCTCCCTACTAAAAACCATTATGTTAGTTGCTGCCCACCAGTTCCAGTTTGATCAGATCTTTTTGAATCCCCTCTCTTCTCTAGTATTAGCTGTCCTTCCTAGCTTTGTGTCATCAGCAAATTCAATGAGTTTAGACTTAATTCTTTCATCTAAATGTTTATTAAAGATGTTGAACAGCACATGACCCAAAACAGAGGCCTGTGATACCCCACTTGTAACATTTTTTTCCAACTAGGGCTTTTTGGACGGCTGCGTACTTCCTCCATGAAGCTCAGCCCACTGCCGCTTAGGTCCGCCTTAGGACATGCGAATGTATGCAGATGCATCATTTTGTTTCATCCTCGTGCAGTCGACGAGCGTGTCAAAACGACGCATCCGCATACATACATGTCCTGCATACCCAATGTTAAAGATAGGTATGCATGATGCATGCAGAAGTAGGCGGACCTAAGCAGAAGTGGGCGGAACTGCCACTGCTCCCAGTGATTGTTTTTAGGCTGTAGCAATGACTTTACAAATGCAGTTCACGGCAACCACTGCAGCCAGTCACTAAGCTCAGCAGCTTTGCTAATGTAGATGAAACAAACCACTGAGTTCAGTAATTGGCTGCAGTGGTTACGTGTGCTGTTGTTCTGACATCATTGTTGCAGCTGGTAAACAATTACTAAGGCTAAGTTCACATTTGTGTATATGTGCGCAGCATATCATCCGCTATCGCAGCGTTTTTATCTGCATCATCTTACGCATGACGCCAAAACAATGCAGCGTTTGCATGCGTTTGTGTTATTTATGCACATGCGCTCGATAGGACAATACTTTTCCAGGGGAATTTCCTTGACACAAGCCACGCCCAATGAGCGTGTCTCATGGAAATTCTCTATATAGACCCTTGTACAGATGAAATCCTTATCTTTGCTGCTGTATCCTGCTGCAAGATGGATCTTCGCATGGAGACCTTATATCATAATCTGGATTTGGATTTGAACTTGGCTTATGCCTTTGGTGTTGCTTGCTATGAAGAAACAAAATGAGAAAGACTGAGAAGATGTCGTCTTCGCTACTGGCAACACCCAATCGTTGAAGTCCGTGAGAGCCGTGGAGCCTATCACTCTTTGTCAACGAGCTGTGTGCAAACCCTTAGAAGTTTTTCGACTACACAAGGATGTTGGAACAGAGCTTTGATGACATGCTGCAACGTGTGCGAGGATCCATCACCAGGCACAACACACAGCTACGGCGAGCAATTCCTGCTGAGGAACGTCTGTTGGTGACCCTAAGGTATATAATTTTGAAAAAGAAACACCTGTCATTAATATGATCTAATATGTTATTATGTTCTAAACGCCATGCACTGACTTTTTTTTTTTTTATAAAAGCCATGTAATTACTTTTTTCCATTTTTTTCTAAAAGCTATGTACTGTTTTTTTTTCCTTTACTTTTTTTAAAAGCCATGTACTGATTTTTTTTCCCATTTTCTGTTCTGCAGATTCTTGGCTACTGGAGAGACATTATCAGCTCTCCATTTCCAATTCCGCATTGGAGTGTCCACCCTTTTTGGGATTGCTGCAGACACCTTCTGCGCTTTATGTGACATTCTGCATGCAGAATACCTCCCCGACCCACAACGAAACTGTGGCTGGAAAATGCATCAAAATGTAAGGACATTTGCAATTATCCTAACTGTTTGGGGGCTGTGGACGGGAAACACATTCACATTAGGAAACCAGTTGGAAGTGGATCCGAGTTTTTCAATTACAAAAAAATACTTTTCTATTCTGATGGCGATTGCAGATACTGACTGTAGATTTGTCGTCGTGGACATTGGCTCATTTGGACGAGGAAATGACTCACAGACTTTTAAAAACTCTGACATGGACCAACGTTTGTATGGTAATGATTTTAATTTTCCTACGCCACAACCTCTTGCCAACACCGAAGGACCGCCAATGCCGTTTGTTGTGGTTGGGGATGAAGCGTTCCAAATGTGTGCCAATCTCCTAAAACCATACTCAAGTCAGGACTTAAACCACACAAAAAAGATTTTCAACTACCAACTGACAAGGGCACAAAGAACTGTGGAGTGTGCCTTTGGATTGCTAGTCTCTAAATGGCGCATTTTGGGAACAGCTATTAATCTAAAAACTGATACTATTGATGAGGTTGTGAAAGCGTGTGTTGTGCTGCACAACTATATCCCAGCTAAAGAGCGACTAAACTTAGAACTAGAGGAACCTGTTACTACTACATTGCGTATTTACCAAGATATCCCTCTGAGGACTTCTGTAGAAGTTGCCCAAATGAGGGATACATTTGCTGCCTATTTTGTTTCTGATAATGGATGACTGGCACGGCAAGTGGTTTAAGCCAAAATGTACCGGTAATGTTATGTTTAAATTTACCTGTAATGTTAACCCCTTCATGACCCAGCCTATTTTGACCTTAAAGACCTTGCCGTTTTTTGCAATTCTGACCAGTGTCCCTTTATGAGGTAATAACTCAGGAACGCTTCAATGGATCCTAGCGGTTCTGAGATTGTTTTTTCGTGACATATTGGGCTTCATGTTATTGGTAAATTTAGGTCAATAAATTCTGTGTTTATTTGTGATAAAAATGGAAATTTGGCGAAAATTTTGAAAATTTCGCAATTTTCACATTTTGAATTTTTATTCTGTTAAACCAGAGAGGTATGTGACACAAAATAGTTAATAAATAACATTTCCCACATGTCTACTTTACATCAGCACAATTTTGGAAACAAAATTTTTTTTTGCTAGGAAGTTATAAGGGTTAAAATTTGACCAGCGATTTCTCATTTTTACAACGAAATTTACAAAACCATTTTTTTTAGGGACCACCTCACATTTGAAGTCAGTTTGAGGGGTCTATATGGCTGAAAATACCCAAAAGTGACACCATTCTAAAAACTGCACTCCTCACGGTGCACAAAACCACATTCCAGAAGTTTATTAACCCTTCAGTTGCTTCACAGCAGCAGAAGCAACATGGAAGGAAAAAATGAACATTTAACTTTTTAGTCACAAAAATGATTTTTCAGCAACAATTTTTGTATTTTCCCAATGGTAAAAGGAGAAACTGAACCACGAAAGTTGTTGTCCAATTTGTCCTGAGTACGCTGATACCTTATATGTGGGGGTAAACCACTGTTTGGGCGCACGGCAGGGCTTGGAAGGGAAGGAGCGCCATTTGACTTTTTGAATCAAAAATTGGCTCCACTCTTTAGCGGACACCATGTCACGTTTGGAGAGCACCCGTGTGCCTAAAAATTGGAGCTCCCCCACAAGTGACCCCATTTTGGAAACTAGACGCCCTAAGGAACTTATCTAGATGCATAGTGAGCACTTTGAACCCCCAGGTGCTTCACAAATTGATCCGTAAAAATGAAAAAGCACTTTTTTTTTCACAAAAAAATTCTTTTAGCCTCAATTTTTTCATTTTCACATGGACAACAGGATAAAATGGATCCTAAAATTTGTTTGGCAATTTCTCCTGAGCACACCGATGCCTCACATGTGGGGGTAAACCACTGTTTGGGCACATGGTAAGGCTCGGAAGGGAAGGAGCGCCATTTGACTTTTTGAATGAAAAATTATCTCCATCGTTAGCGGACACCATGTCGCGTTTGGAGAGACCCTGTGTGCTTAAACATTGGAGCTCCCCCACAAGTGACCCCATTTTGGAAACTGGACCCCCCAAGGAACTTATCTAGATGCCTAGTGAGCACTTTAAACCCTCAGGTGCTTCACAAATTGATCCGTAAAAATGAAAAAGTACTTTTTTTTCACAAAAAATTTCTTTTCGCCTCAATTTTTTCATTTTCTCATTGGCAATAGGATAAAATGGATCCTAAAATTTGTTGAGAAATTTCTCCCGAGTACGCCGATACCTCATATGTGGGGGTAAACCACTGTTTGGGCACACGGCAGGGCTCAGAAGGGAAGGCGCGCCTTTTGACTTTTTGAATGGAAAATTAGCTCCATTTGTTAGCGGACACCATGTCGCATTTGGAGAGCCCCTGTGTGCCTATGCAATGGAGCTCCCCCACAAGTGACCCCATTTTGGAAACTAGACCCCCCAAGGAACTTATCTAGATGCATACTGAGCACTTTAAACCCCCAGGTGCTTCACAGAAGTAAATAATGCAGGGCCATGAAAATAAAAAATAATTTTTCTTTTCTCAAAAATGATTTTTTAGCCTGGAATTTCCTATTTTGCCAATGGTAATAGGAGAAATTGGACCACAAATGTTGTTGTCCAGTTTGTCCTGAGTACGCAGATACCCCATATGTGGGGGTAAACCACTGTTTGGGCGCACGGCAGGGCTCAGAAGGGAAGGCATGCCATTTGGCTTTTTAAATGGAAAATTAGCTCCAATCATTAGCGGACACCATGTCGCGTTTGGAGAGCCCCTGTGTGCCTAAACATTAGAGATCCCCCACAAATGACCCCATTTTGGAAACTAGACCCCCAAAGGAACTAATCTAGATGTGTGGTGAGCACTTTGAACCCTCAAGTGCTTCACAGAAGTTTATAACGCAGAGCCATGAAAATAAAAATAAAAAATTCTTTTCTCAAAAATGATTTTTTAGCCCGCAATTTTTTATTTTCCCAAGGGTAACAGGAGAAATTTGACCCCAAAAGTTGTCCAGTTTCTCCTGAGTACGCTGATACCCAATATGTGGGGATAAACCACTGTTTAGGCACATGCTGGGGCTCGGAAGTGAAGTAGTGACGTTTTGAAATGCAGACTTTGATGGAATGCTCTGCGGGCGTCACGTTGCGTTTGCAGAGCCCCTGATGTGGCTAAACAGTAGAAACCCCCCACAAGTGACCCCATTTTGGAAACTAGACCCCGAAAGGAACTTATCTAGATGTGAGGTGAGCACTTTGAACCCCCAAGTGCTTCACAGAAGTTCATAACACAGAGCAGTGAAAATAATAAATACGTTTTCTTTCCTGAAAAATAATTTTTTAGCCCAGAATTTTTTATTTTCCCAAGGGTTACAGGAGAAATTGGACCCCAAAAGTTGTTGTCCAGTTTCTCCTGAGTACGCTGATACCCCATGTGTGGGGGTAAACCACTGTTTGGGCACACGTGGGGGCTCAGAAGGGAAGTAGTGACTTTTGAAATGCAGACTTTGATGGAATGGTCTGCGGGCGTCACGTTGCGTTTGCAGAGCCCCTGGTGTGCCTAAACAGTAGAAACCCCACACAAGTGACCCCATTTTGGAAACTAGACCACCAAAGGAACTTATCTTGATATGTGGTGAGCACTTTCAACCCCCAAGTGCTTTACAGAAGTTTATAACACAGAGCCGTGAAAATAATAAATACGTTTTCTTTCCTCAAAAATAATTTTTTAGCCCAGAATTTTTTATTTTACCAAGGGTTATAGGAGAAATTGGACCCCAAAAGTTGTTGTCCAGTTTCTCCTGAGTACGCTGATACCCCATGTGTGGGGGTAAACCACTGTTTGGGCACACGTCGGGGCTCAGAAGGGAAGTAGTGACTTTTGAAATGCAGACTTTGATGGAATGGTCTGCGGACGTCATGTTGCGTTTGCAGAGCCCCTGGTGTGCCTAAACAGTAGAAACCCCCCACAAGTGACCCCATTTTGGAAACTAGACCCCCCAAGGAACTTATCTAGATATGTGGTGAGCACTTTGAACCCCCAAGTGCTTCACAGACGTTTACAACGCAGAGCCGTGAAAATAAAAAATCATTTTTCTTTCCTCAAAAATGATGTTTTAGCAAGCAATTTTTTATTTTCTCAAGGGTAACAGGAGAAATTGGACCCCAGTAATTGTTGCGCAGTTTATCCTGAGTATGCTGGTACCCCATATGTGGGGGTAAACCACTGTTTGGGCACACGTCGGGGCTCGGAAGTGAGGGAGCACCATTTGACTTTTTGAATACAAGATTGGCTGGAATCAATGGTGGCGCCATGTTGCGTTTGGAGACCCCCTGATGTGCCTAAACAGTGGAAACCCCTCAATTCTAACTCCAACACTAACCCCAACACACCCCTAACTCTAATCCCAACTGTAGCCATAACCCTAATCACAACCCTAACCCCAACACACCCCTAACCACAACCCTAACCCACCCCTAACCCTAACTACAACCCTAATTCCAACCCAACCCTAGCCCTAAGGCTATGTGCCCACGTTGCGGATTCGTATGAGATTTTTCAGCACCATTTTTGAAAAATCCACGGGTAAAAGGCACTGCGTTTTACCTGCGGATTTACCGCGGATTTCCAGTGTTTTTTATCCGGATTTCACCTGCGGATTCCTATTGAGGAACAGGTGTAAAACGCTGCGGAATCCGCACAAAGAATTGACATGCTGCGGAAAATACAACGCAGCGTTCCCGCACGGTATTTTCCGCACCATGGGCACAGCGGATTTGGCTTTCCATATGTTTACATGGTACTGTAAACCTGATGGAACACTGCTGCGGATCCGCAGCGGCCAATCCGCACCGTGTGCACATGGCCTAATTCTAAAGGTATGTGCACACGCTGCGGAAAACGCTGCGGATCCGCAGCAGTTTCCCATGAGTTTACAGTTCAATGCAAACCTATGGGAAACAAAAATCACTGTACACATGCTGCAGAAAAACTGCACGGAAACGCAGCGGTTTACATTCCGCAGCATGTCACTTCTTTCTGCGGATTCCGCAGCGGTTTTACAACTGCTCAAATAGAAAATCGCTGTTGTAAAACCACATTGAAATGCGCAGAAAAAACGCGGTAAATCCGCCATAATTCCGCAGCGGTTTAGCACTGCGGATTTATCAAATCCGCAGCGGAAAAATCCGCAGAGGACCAGAATACGTGTGCACATACCGAAACCCTACCCCTAACCCTAACCCTACCCCTAACCCTACCCCTAACCCTAACCCTAACCCTAGTTCTTACCCCAACCTTAGTGGGGAAAAAAAAAAATATTTTTTTTATTGTCCCTACCTATGGGGGTGACAAAGGGGGGGGGTCATTTACTTTTTTTTTTATTTTGATCACTGAGATAGGTTATATCTCAGTGATCAAAATTCACTCTGGAACGAATCTGCCGGGGCGGCAGATTCGGCGGGCGCACTGCACATGCGCCCGCCATTTTGGAAGATGGCGGCGCCCAGGAAAGAAGACGGACGGTCCCCAGGAGGCCAGGTAAGTATAAGGGGGGGGAGATCAGGGCACGGGGGGGTGTCGGAGCACGGGGGGGTGGATCGGAACACGGGGGGGTGGATTGGAGCACGGAGTCGGGGATCGCTGTGCGGGCGGGTGGATCGGAGCACGGGGGGGGATCGCTGTGCGGGGGGGGATCGCTGTGCGGGGGGGGGATCGGAGTGCGGGGGGGTTTGTTTGGAGCACGGGGGGGATTGGAGCACGGGGGGAGCGGGCAGGAGGACGGGGGAGCGGAGCACAGGACCGAGGGGAGCGGACCACAGATCGGGGGGCTGGGGGGGGTGATCGGAGGGGTGGGGTGGGTGCACATTAGTTTGTCCAGCCATGGCCGATGATATTGCAGCATCGGCCATGGCTGGATTGTAATATTTCACCATTTTTTTAGGTGAAATATTACAAATCACTCTGATTGGCAGTTTCACTTTCAACAGCCAATCAGAGCGATTGTAGCCACGAGGGGGTGAAGCCACCCCCCCTGGGCTAAACTACCACTCCCCCTGTCCCTGCAGATCGGGTGAAATGGGATTTAACCCTTTCACCCGATCTGCAGGGACGCGATCTTTCCATGACGCATATGCTGCGTCATGGGTCGGAATGGCACCGACTTTCATGATGCAGCGTATGCGTCAAAGGTCGGGAAGGGGTTAAAATGTTCATGTAATGTTTGCTGACTGAAATAATAAAAAGACTCTAGTTAAATACCTGTTGCAATTTCCCTCAACAATACAATAAACATAAGTGTGTGTTAACGGCGACGGCGCATAAGTGTGGCAATGGCACATACAGAGACAAAGAACACACAGTGATTGTGCAAACTAAAGCAAAATTTAATTTAACAAAATGTTATTTATCAAAAACAAATTAGCTTTGAGGAATGTCAGAGGGTGAAATAATATGGACATGGGGGTGTGGAGCTGGGATGATTGGCTAGCATATGATGATGAAGAAGGGGTTCCAGGGGAAGGGCCTAAAAAATGTTTGGGGTCTGGGAGGTCAGGAATGGGAGTAGACACATTAGGAGTGGAAGCGTGGGAAGGGAGAGACACATTGAAAGGGAGAGACAAATTAGAAAACAGACACATTGGAGGGCGAGGGTGGAGGGGGTAGAAGAGTTTAGCGGTACCTTGGCTGGCTCTAGTCTTCTTGGTTTGCTGCGATGAAGTAGTACTGGCCTTTTGTTTGCTTCTTTTTTTCTTTGGGCGGGTGGGAGTGGTGGCTTGAGGCTGGTGTGCAGCAGGACTCAGCATAGTGGTGGAGGTAGACTGGTGTGAAGCAGGACTCGGCATGGTGGTGGAGGTAGACAGGCGTGCACCAGGACTCGGCATGGTGGTGGAGGAAGACTGGTGTGAAGCAGGACTCCGCATGGTGGTGGAGGTAAACAGGCGTGCAGCAGGACTCGGCATGGTGGTGGCTTGAGGCAGGTGTGCAGCAGGACTCGGCATGGTGGTGGCTTGAGGCAGGTGTGCAGCAGGATTCGGCATGGTGGTGGCTTGAAGCAGGTGTGCAGCAGGACTCTTCATAGTGGTGAACCTGGTTAGTGGTGGAACAGCCAGCAATGCCACCTGTGGCTGCTGGAAGTAGCGAGTCTGCTGCATAACCTGGCTGTAAGCAGCATGGCAGTCCTGCATCACATTCAGCTGGAGATCAGGTGTAAAATTTTACAACATACCCCGCTCTATAGCATTAAAAAAGTTGTGCCGGTCTCTGAAGGTTAGCTTTCAGGCAGTCAACGCGTCAGTTAACTTCCTGGAAAAGTGAGTTCACATGCGCGAACCCACTTTGCATTCTGTCTCCAATGGCCTTTAGACCTTTCTGGAAGACCGAGCCAATGTGAACAAACTCGGGCATGAGTGGCCTGTTCCAGGCCTTCTTCCGCTGGCGAGAAGAGCCAAAAAAACAGTGGCAGAGGACTGGGACATGGGAAAATTTGAAGGACCAGCTGCCTGTTCTCCAGCATGTGAAGCCTGCCCACTTGCTACATCGCTGGTGGATGACTGGGACTGTTCAGTGGCTGTTCAAGGGGTCGCTCCAACAGACGACGATCCTGGTTCAGCGATGCTGTTCCAGGTTCTGGTTGAAAAAGAAATTCAAAACATTACTATAAAAAAATATACATTTTTAAAGCGTCAACATGTCCTGTTGAAAACAAAAAATTCAGAAGTTATAGCATGTAATACAACACAAAAATACATTCTATGACCAACCGCAGGCCTCAGGAAGGAGAGAGTACGATGGTACTTGTATTTTCCTCATTTTCGAGAAGCACCACTTCGAACTTTGTTCTCCTCTCTCAGGTCTTTATTGAAGTGATCCTTCATCGAACGCCACCGGACTTTGACTCTCTTCACTGTGAAGGGGGAAAAAAATAAATTGTAAAACAGTGCACCACAGGTTCACTGCCGCGTCAGACCACATTGCAATACTTATGAAAATCCTTTCTGACTTGTGACGTGGCATGGTCTTAATCATCCAACAGCGATATGGCCACTTCATCCCATAGCCGCCGAATGATCACAGTGTCCAAGTGCCGCTGATCCTGGTTGTCCCACAATGGAACTCGCTCCTGCACCAATTGTATTAGGAGGTCATTGTCAATGGTGGCTTCACGATGTTGAATCTAAAAATCAAAGAAACACAATAATATAGTTGTAAAGATAAAACAAAACAAAAACAGTCAAGAATGCTTACCCACCATCTTTCCACCGGAACTTGGGCCTGAGTCTGCTCCAGCTCTGCTGCACTGGAACTGTTCTAGAAAGAAAATACATGATTTTACCAGATGTGTCATATTGAAAGTCAATACTTACCAATCAGTAGGGAATGGATTCACTTCATGAGTCTCCTGTTCGCTCTGGGAGGTATGTTCTTCACTGCAGGACATCTTTGATGTGGAATCGAGTTTATGCAAAGACTCAATATTTAGTGCTGACCCTTATTTTTCAAGACTTCTGCAATTTGCCCTGACATTTGGATATCAGCTTGTGGACAAAATTCTTATTTCTGGAACCCACGCTTAGAGTTTATCATAATTTCTGTGTTCTGGTTTGACCACCCGCTTTTTGAGGATTGACCACAGGTTCCAAAAGGACATCTGGAAGAATGACTGTCTGGAGGAGAAAAAGTAACTCTTGCCAGGAGTCCTGTGTCATGCCAACAGTAAAGCGTCATTAAAACATCCATATGTAAGTTTGATTTTCATCCAGTGGAGGGGCCTCACTCACAATTTTGCCTGAGAACACTGCCATGAATAAAGAATGGGATCTAAACATCCTCCAAGAGCAACTTCTCCCAGCGATCCAGGAGCAATTTGATTATGGACAATGATTATTTTGCAGCATGATAGAGTACCATGTCACAAGGTAGAAAACAATGACATTTTGAGTCTATGGCCAGGAAACTCCCCAGACCTCAATCCCATTGATAACCTGTGATCACTCCTCAAAAAGTGAGTGAACAAATAAAACCAAAGGAATGCTATGTGCACATGTTGTATGGAGCGCCCGTCAGGGCGTCGAATACTTGGACTGGGTCGGACAGTTCTTAAGGGGGATGTGTCACGGCAGCAGTGACCCATTCCGTGGCCCTGGTCGTCCAATAAAAGTGAAATAAAGGGGAAAATAACTTTTATGGGGATAGTTCGTGACACCACCTGTAGTATTCAGCAAGGGATAGCCGACGCTGCTTAAAGAGACCGCTGGGGCCAATAGTGATGCAGCAGAGTTGGTACAGGTCTCAACAGGTAGAGCTAAGTCCCAGGGCACTTGTGATGTGAGAGATTGTAGTGATGATTGTAGTGCAGAGTGGATGGTGCAGTAAATAACTCGGAGGACACAGCAGGGTGCAGTGTCCACACTTTTACTCACAGTTTGTGGTGCAGTCAATGGCACTGATTACAGATAGTAATGGAGATCTGGGCAGCCTGAAAGCAATTCGGGATCCACCTAACCAGGTGAGTTCAGAGTAGGCCTATCTATTTTGTATTTTGAGGTCCTTGCTGCCTAAATCTGTCCTCAGCTCTCTGCTCCTTCTTGTTTTTTAGTCCTTGTCTGTATGGCAGGCAGCTGGAGCCTATTACAGGTGTCACTCCTTTGTGGTGGCTCCGGGCTCTCATATGCTGCTGTGCCTTCAGATTTTGTGATAGGTCTCCAGATTTGTTTGCGGGGCCTGTAGTTCCCACACAAACATGGACTCCGGTGTCCAGTCTTCGGCGCTTAGTCCTGGGGTGAGCTCAGCCGCAGCTCCTATCCCCCAGATTCTCCACATTTGCGTCTTCCTCCTTCACTGTCTGCTCTCTCGCACTGAACTGACTAACCACGCCTCCAGACCAGAACTTATAGGGAAGTTCCCCTGAAACTGGGTTTAGAGCTCCCCCTTCTGGTCTGGAGTCAGGAGAGTGTTGCATGCTGACTGTATTACCTGCTAAGGGGATCCCTTCTTGCTTCCAGGCATGGCATCACGCCCCCTGAGGAAGGCAATGCCACTGTGGCAACCGGACTCCTGGGGTGCCACATTGTGTTTTTGCCACGTTTTTGTGTTATGGAAATTTGGTTTGGATAAATTTACCCCTGTGTGTGCTGCGGCCTTTCCCAATAAGACTGAGTATTTTGAGCGCTCAAGAATGAGACTGCACAACATTGTGACAATAACATTCCATCAATACTGACAATTTATTGTACATACATAGTTTTATAATTGCATATAGAAAGGAGTGGTTAGGGGTGGTTAGTTAATTACCATATTGTCTAGCTCCTCTGTTATTGGTTATCTAAATATATATGGAATATTGGGATTAATGCACATATGAATGCTGATTAAGCAACTAAAATGTAGCTCTCGGCATTTACCTGGTTGATCCTGCCAGTAGCATATGCTTGTCTCAAAGATTAAGCCATGCACGTGTAAGTACACACGGACGGTACAGTGAAACTGCGAATGGCTCATTAAATCAGTTATGGTTCCTTTGATCGCTCCAAACCGTTGCAGCACTTTATTATTATAAATACAATATCGTATTTTCCCAAACATCTAATAAGGGACAGGCTAGTGGACAGTCGTCGTTGAGCGGGGGCGCCACTGTCGTACTATAATAGGGTGCCAACCTCCGCTGATAGGTAGGGGTAGAGCAGGTAGTAATATAGACTCCCCCTTTCTCTCTATCATATATACTATGGCATTTCGGTATGACTGTTTATGTGTTCCCATCCCATCCTATTAGGGCCCAATAGGGGTAGGAGGGATAGTCGACGGTGAGCGGGGGCGCCAACTGCGCAGGATTATAGGGTGCCAACCTCCGCTGGTAGGTAGGGTGCAGGTAGTGCAGTATAGGGCTAGGCATCACCCTGGTCTTTTCTATTATATGTTGTTGTCATGGTGACGGTTTACGTTAAGTGCACTTATTTTTGATAGGTTTTAAGATTTATTAATAAAGGTATTTTTATCTTGTTTACACTGGGGATTTTTTTCTGTGAATTTTTCTCTCGGCATTTAGGACAAAGTTGAGACATCTGATCAGCACTTAATACATCTGGCACTGTTGATCTGCCATTTCAGCATGATTCAGCGATATTCTAGACATTACTTCAGGACATCTGGCCTAAGTTCCTGTTTTTGCTTGGAAAACCCCATACAGTTTGTCTGGCACATATCAGTTTATGTCAGCCATTTTAAGCCATTGATTATAATGTATATATTAGCTGTGGATATATGAGTATATATGATTATAGAGGAGTATACATGCAAGTGAGATCTACATGATATACATATTTCTATCACAGCACTAGGAAAACAAACCCACAGGCACCAAGAATGCAGGGGCAGATAGAGGCACCACCATTACACTATGTGCACTTCACCCCAAGTCAGGTGACCAGCATTCTCAACAATCTTCCAGACCCAGGGATGCATCCCATGCCATTTTACCAAAGAATGTAGCAGAACCAGCGAACATATATAGCCACCTGTAATGATCTCTGGGCCATAAATGGAAATAAAAGCGGGTGATGCACTCTGGCCAATCATGAAGGAACAATTCAAACTTCCAGCAGAATTAGACGTATACGCTTGGGAGTCAGGGCCACAGCTAACTGAACAGCTAAGAGAGTGGGCCAAAGGCAGATTGGCAGGACAAGCCCTCAGCTTACATGACATGAGCCAAGACAAGACATAGCCTGTGGAGAAGTTTCATGGCAGAGTAATGCAAGTATTCCAAGACTTGGACTTTACCATTTATGACCAGATACACAGGCAAAGGTTGGCACAGGCCTTTGTGCATGGAATGAGACAGCCAATCAGGAAACCTCTGGTAGTGGCTAGGCCCGAGAACAGGTCAATAGCAGTGGACTGACCCAGCAAAACAGGTTATGTGCGCCTAGGAGACTTTATTGCCAGAAGTGAAGATGCTGCAAAGTGTCGAGCGACACACCAGAAGAACCGCTGCAGACTCCGGAGAGGAGACACCGAGACCATGTGACCCAAGTTTGTCACAAAACCTGAAGGGATTCCTTATTTCTGCAAAGTGAATGAGATTCCTGAAGTGTCATGCACTTATTTGTGACTTGCAGATTTTTTGCGGATTCAACTCAGAAGCATGTCAATTCTTTTAGTGTTATTTCACCCACTGACTTCAGTTAAGTCATTCAAAAATACTATGAAAACACCCCTTGGCATCCTGGGCACTTCATATGGTAACTATTCTCCTGCATTGTTTACAGGTGTATTAAACATATTATGCTTATGTGTGGTTCTTATTTGATATTCTATGTGAGTAACTTTTCATCTAATTTCAACCAATGTGTTGGTTTGACTCAGAGGTCTTTAGGCATACTGTATATGGATGGTATTTTGTTGTAAATTTTAGTTACCATTGACAGGAATAGGCAGCAATCATGCTATTATAGAATTTTGGATAACTGGAGGAGGAAGACCTGTGAAGACACAAACTTCAAGGTTGGATTTCAGAAAGGCAGATTTCAAGAGACTCAGAAAGAGGATAGTAAGAATCCAATAGCTGGATATCCTTAAGGACAGAAATGTCCAGGAAGGATGGGGAATTTTGAAGAATGAGATTACGAAAACATAATTGCTAACAATCCCTAAAAGAAGGAAGAAAATGAAGCATTTAAGGAAACTAGGATGGATGAACACAAAACTTTAACATGTTAAAAAGGAAGAAAAAATGTTTATCAAATGGAAAGAGAGAGGCACATCTAAAGAAGAATATAATGTTGTCTGCAGAACCTGCAGGGGACGCATCAGATTAGCTAAAGGTTATAATGAATTAAGGCTAAGAAGAGATGTCAAAACAATAAGAAATTATTTTGGGGGTATGTCAAAAGTGAAAGAAATGTCAAAGATGCTGTAGGATTTTAACAGGATAAAAATTAAGTGGTCAAAAATTATGTTGAGAAGACAGAGCTTTTAAATTCCTATTTTGCATCTGTTTTCTCTCAGAAAGTAAATGTACCATGAACTGATCTTCACTGTACTATAGAAGTAATAAAAGAATCCACACTATATATAAACAGAGTGATAGTGAGGGAATACTTAGCTAACATAAATGAATTCAAGTCTCCAGGTCCAGATGAATTATATCCTAGAGTGCTGAAGCAGATAGCAGAGGAAATTATTGAACCACTCTCTAAAATCTTTGAAAATTCTTGGAGAACAGGAGAAGCCTATCTTCAAAAAAGGGAAGAAGGTGGATCAAGGCAACTATAGGCCTGTGAGCTTGCCTTCCAAACTGGATGATAATGAAGTGATCAACCAGAGCCAACATGGGTTTGTAATTAATAATTCATGTCAGAATAACTTAATTTCCTTTTATGACAGAATCACTGACTAGGTGGATCACTGAAACCCAGTAGACATAGTATACCTTGACTTCAGCAAAGCATTCAACAAAGTATCTCATACCACCCTTATTGAAAAAATGACCAAGTATGAAATGAACAACGCAACTGTTCAGTGTATTCATAACTGGCTTAAGCTCCGTGCTCCCTTGCGTACCAGGGCTTTGCGGACAGCTGCGTACTTCTGCCCTGAAGCTCCGCCCACTTCTACTTAAGTCCGCCTACTTCTGCATGCGTCCTGCGTACCTATCTTTAACATTGGGTACACAGAACACGCGGATGTGCCATTTTGATGCACCCGCCGGCCGCACAGGGATGCAACAAGTTGCGTTCCCGTGCGGTCGGCGGGCACATCAAAACGACGCATCCGCATACAGTCTTTTAGTGGATCAGTCCCTAAAGTCCACAAAACTTTTTTCTCTGAAACGCCACAGCTTTTCAGAGTTATGTGTATCGGGCAGCATGTATCAGCATTCAGGCTTCTTTTAAAGTCAGAAAATTATGTGAAATGAAACGCCTGTTAATAAATCTGTAGAAAAGTTGTTAGCTATGCCCCATCCCAGTAAATCAGGCTGAATTTTATGCAATTTGAAAGGTTTTGAGCAAATTGGTTTTTTTATGGGTCTAAGTTTTTATACCAAAATTTGGTGTAAACTAATTTACAGATGTTGGTGTGCAGTTGTATGCTTCCTACAAACATCTGCCAAAACCAAAACCTCATCCCAATTGTGAAGCACGGCGAAAGGAGCTTATTTTGAGGCTGCTTTGCTGCCTCAATACCTTGTGACAATCAAGGAAACAGTTAATTCAAAGTTGTCCATGATGTCAAGCCACAAAGACTTCGAGTCATATACCAAGGCAATGATCCAAAGCAACTAAACCATTTTTTAGAAAGATTTGTGTTTTGGAGTTGTCAGGGTCTGAGCTTCACCTTGCTGCAGCTTGACCTGAGAAAGAGATGTGCACCCAATATACCCTAGAAATATTGATGAGCAAAAGCATATTTGTTAAAAAAATTATTGATCCAAAATTCTTCCTCAATTTTGTGCAAATGTTTTTTTTTTTGCAGCTAAATGAAATTTTTGGAGGATGTGCCATTATAGGAGGAGCTAAAAGATTTTCAAATTCCTGAGCCCCCTTTACAACAGCCAGGATCACAGTTATGTGCAATACCAGTCAATTAACTCTTTACATGCCACAGTCACACTAACTGTGCATGTAATGAGTTTGACATAGGGAAAGTGCTCTCTCTGACAGCCCTTTGACAACCCCATAGGCCTGTGCTGATAGGTCTCCAGTTGCTTTGGAAACCCAGCAACGGCATCTGTATCTGTCATATAGGATAGGCTATCAGATTGTATCAGAGGTGGGATATGATAGGCAGCTTGTTAGTCAAACACTTATAGGCCAGATAATGCACTGCACCAGATAGGTAGTACAGTGTATTATCAGTGCAATTGAAGAATTGCATATTCAAGTACTTTTGTGGGACTAATGAGTATTGTAAATGCAAAATAAAATAAAATAATTGAATGTGAAAAAAGAATAGTTTAAAAAAATCCTCAAAATCCCAACTTAAGTATAATCAATAAAAGAAACTTTATTTTAGGGAAAAAAACCTCACACATATTTGGTATCAGTACGTTTATACCGAACTGTGCTATAGAATTGTTACATTATTTTTCTCATATGGTTAACACTGCAAAAAAGATAATTGAGAAAACAATTTCAGGCTTACTTTTCATGTTTATCCCACATTGAAAATAATTAAATGAAAAGTGATGAAAAAGTAAATTGTACCCCAAAATGGTACTAATAAAAATTACACAAAAAACAAGCCCTGTAAAGAAAAAATTAGAAAGTTATAACTCTCAAAATATGATATTGACACTTTTCCCCTTCCCCCCCAACCACAAAAAATGATTTGTTGTAAAAGAGATTTTCAGCTGCAAATGTAAAATATTGCAAAAATATAATCATAGCAAACAGCAGATTAAAGGTAATATGTAAATAAACTATTCCACGGTTTTTTAAATTCATTTTTGGTATAAAAGATGGAAAAAAAGGCGATTACAAAGTTGTATGTACCCAAAAGTTACACTAGTGAATACGTCAGTTTGTCTTGCAAAATAACTGTCAAAGGAAGAGTAAAAAAATGTTATGGCTTTATGAATGCAACAGTGAAATAAACGTTAAAAATGCTATGCCTCAAGGCTCAAAGTTGGTCAGTCGTAAATGGGATAAACATTTCTAAACATATTTTTCCTGCTTAATTGAGGCACACTGACCTTAAAGGGAAGGTGCCATCAAAAACATTTTTTTTTCAGAAATTGTAAAAATGTAAAGAATTAATGATTACATTTTCTTAAAAAATATTATCATTTGTTTATAATTTAGTAAAATATGAAAAATAATTTGAAAAGTTTTGGAATTTCCACTTTTAAACACTAGGGGGAGCAGCAGCTGAAATTTCAGAAAAACCTAGTGTACAAATAGCTCACATTACAGCACTGCAGTAATTATGGGCGGAGTCTGCTGACATGTGATGTCTCCTCTCCTCCCCTTCTGGGTGTTTGCTAAGGGATTAGAGAGGATGATATTCAGGAACCCAGTGAGCAGCCATTTTGTTGGTGACGGCAGAGTATGGCTGCCGTCACACTATCAGTATTTGGTCAGTATTTTACATCAGTATTTGTAAGCCAAAACCAGGAGTGGAACAATTAGAGGAAAAGTATAATAGAAACATATGCACCACTGCTGCATTTATCACTCACTCCTGGTTTTGGCTTACAAATACTGAGGTAAAATACTGACCAAATACTGATAGTGTGAAGGCAGCCTTATACTGACAAGTAGACAGTCACCGAGGATGGCAGGCAGCAAGGATTCTGGGAGATATGTGGTGGAGGGAGCAGGGTGACAGCAGCACAGAGTATTTCAGGAGAGCAGTGTGCTGGTCTATGGGGGCCCCCTGTTCGGTGTGCGGATCAGCCAGGGATTGTACATAGAGCGCTGTCTTTTATACACATGGATGGACCATCTGCTTGTCTGCTCCACAGAAATCCAGGAAACATTTCTGCGGATTGATGGCCTGGTCTGATCCAGACTTTGCATACAGACCCCATTCCCCTCCTCAGATCCTGTCTTCCCCATCCTGTCCTGGCAATGTGTGAAAGCGAGGCGACAGGCGTAGTCTGGGGTGACGCTGGGAAGTAAATGTAGCCATATAGTAACGATAAAAATGAGACCCCTCTGTTCAGCTACCTCACCAGCCCTGACTGCACCTAACTGGAGGTCATGCTTTACCCTCTATTACCCCAGACCCGCGTGCAGGTGCTCAGCCAGAACCACCATAGAATGGGTCCGCTTTCTGAAGATAATATTGCCATAGTGTTCTCACATAACACCGCCATATAGATCACACACAATACTATCAAATAGATTACACAATACTGTCATACAGTTCTCACATAATACCACCATATAGATCACACAATACCGCCAGTGTTCTCACATACCGCCATATAGATCACACATAATACCGCCAGTGTTCTCACATACCACCATATGCTTCTCACATAATATCGCCATATAGATCACCCATAATGCCGCCACTTAGATCTCACATGTATTGTAAATACTCGGCCAGAATAAAGTCCTTTATTAATCTTTTTTAAACCATACAGAACGCATAATCCTCAACTCCCTCATATCCCACAACAAAAATAATAAACCACAATGGGGAAAGACACGCATGGGGGAGAGGAGTGCATAGGAGAGGATTAGATACTGACTGCTGAGCCGTGTATCTAATCCTGTGCTGTGTGATACTGTGCTGCGCCGTGTATCTAATCCTATCTTGTGTGATACTGTACACAGGACAGGATTAGCTACACAGGACTAGATTAGCTACACAGGACAGAGGTAGCAGTGGTAGATGGTATAGAGAGGCAGGCAGCAGTGGTAGATGGTATATAGAGGCAGGTAGCAGTGGTAGATGGTATATAGAGGCAGGCAGCAGTGGTAGATGGTATATAGAGGCAGGCAGCAGTGGTAGATGGTATATAGAGGCAGGCAGCAGTGGTAGATGGTATATAGAGGCAGGCAGCAGTGGTAGATGGTATATAAAGGCAGGTAGCAGTGGTATGTAGGGGCAGGTAGCAGTGATATATAGGGGCAGGTAGCAGTGGTATATAGGAGCAGGTAGCAGTGGTATATAGGAGCAGGTAGCAGTGGTATATAGGGGCAGGCAGCAGTGGTATATAGGGGCTGGTAGCAGTGGTATATAGGGGCAGGTAGCAGTGGTATATAGGGGCAGGTAGCAGTGGTATATAGGGGCAGGTAGCAGTGGTATATAGGGGCTGGTAGCAGTGGTATATAGGGGCAGGTAGCAGTGGTATATAGGGGCAGGTAGCAGTGGTATATAGGGGCAGGTAGCAGTGGTATATAGGGGCAGGTAGCAGTGGTATATAGGGGCAGGTAGCAGTGGTATATAGGAGCAGGTAGCTGTGGTATATAGGGGCAGGTAGCAGTGGTATATAGGGGCTGGTAGCAGTGGTATATAGGGGCAGGTAGCAGTGGTATATAGGGGCAGGTAGCAGTGGTATATAGGGGCAGGTAGCAGTGGTATATAGGGGCAGGTAGCAGTGGTATATAGGGGCTGGTAGCAGTGGTATATAGGGGCAGGTAGCAGTGGTATATAGGGGCAGGTAGCAGTGGTATATAGGGGCAGGTAGCAGTGGTATATAGGAGCAGGTAGCAGTGGTATATAGGGGCAGGTAGCAGTGGTATATAGGGGCAGGTAGCAGTGGTATATAGGGGCTGGTAGCAGTGGTATATAGGGTCTGGTAGCAGTCGTATATAGGGGCAGGTAGCAGTGGTATATAGGGGTAGGTAGCAGTGGTATATAGGGGCAGGTAGCAGTGGTTTATAGGGGCTGGTAGCAGTGGTATATAGGGTCTGGTAGCAGTGGTAGATGCATAAGAAAATAAAAACTCTGTACTTACCTTCAGTCCTCTTCCAGGAAGTGCTGAATCCTGTTCAGGGCAGAGCAGTGTGACGATCTCCCTGCTCTGAACAGGTCGACAGTGAGCAGTGATTGCAGCCTGTGCTGTAATAATAAGTACAGGCGGCAATCACAGCTCCTGGCTGCAAATACTCACCCCGAACCTCGCTCCCAGCAGCAGCTTCTCCCTGGCAGCTCCTGCTATGATCGCACACACTGAGCTGTGTGTGCGATGACAGAGGAAAATAAAAAACAAAATGGCCGCGATCTCCTCTCACAGCTGTAACATAGCAGCTCAGTGGGCGTGCCCAAGTCACAGCTGAGAGGCAGGAGAAGCAGCCTCAATGAAAGAGATGCGGTCGGGTCCGACCGTTGGCTCCTATGCCCATGGCTGCCGTAAGTGAGGTGTGCAAGTGTCGTGCCCAGACACTTACACCCACACTAATGAAAATGGCGGCCTCCAGTGGTAAAAGTAAAAATGAATAAATAAAAAAGTATGAAAGTAGTACATTTACTTTTGTATTAAAAATAATTGATTATATAATCTATAATTATTAATGCAAAAACTAAAATCACGGCACCTCCCTTTAAAGGAGCCTTCTGAGAAAAATGAATGGTTTAATAAGTTAAAAAACAAAGGAACTGCTGTTACTCCTCACTAACGGTGATATCTCTCCAAATCCTAGCCCTGTTCATCACATCCCCCACAGTCACTTCTACCTCCAATGCATGATCGATTACAAATTTCCACAACCTTTCTAACCCATTCACCCAGACCCCACTTTCCCAGTCCCTCTAACAGGAGCTCTATGGAATGCTTGCTCTGTCTGCCTCAAACTTTCATACATCCATTATTTTTTTAATATAAACTTTTCTTCCTCGGCATCACTGAAACTTGGCTCACAACTCTCCAACATAGCTTCTCCAGCTGCACTTTCTTTTTCACACCTCCGACTTAGCAACAAGCATGGTGGAGGAGTTGGTTTTCAGATAACTGCTCCTTCACCCAGATTAAACTGCCACCCTCCATTACTCTCCTTTCTTTTGAGGTGCACTCTGTGTGCATCTACTCCCCTTCCAGCCTCCAGCTGGCTGTTATTTACCACCAGCCACCACCTTTTTTGACCACTTCACCACCTGACTACTTAATTTCCTTTCCACTGACATCCTCACTGTCCTTTTGGGTGACTTTAATATCCACATTGACACTTCCCACTCATCTATCTCCAAGTGTCTATCACTCACTCCTTCCTTCGGCCTTGCTCAGTGGTCCTCTGCAGCCACTCACAAAGATAGCCATACACTGGACCTCATCTGCAACCACCTCTGTTCCATATCTAACCACTATAACTCACCTCTCCCTCTATCAGACCACAACCTACTCACATTCTCTTCCCTCTTCTTTCCAGGTGCATAATCCCCACTCCACAACTTGCACTTCCTCGCAGAAATCTCAAACACCTTGATCTTCACTAACTTCCCCTCTTGCAGACATAGGTTCCTTACACAATGCAGATGCTGCTGCCACTTTGTATAACAGGACATCAGCGGCAGCTCTCGAATTGGTCGCCCCCCCTCACTCATACCAAAGCTCACACAGGCTACCCTGGCACACCAGCCTGACTAAAGAACTGAGGCAGGCTTCCATGGTTGCTGAGCAGTAATGGAAAAAAATCACATTCCAACAAACATTTTATCATATTAAAACAGTCCCTCACCACTGTCAAGTTCACACTCACTGCAGAAAAACTATCATCTATCTCTCATATCCTCCCTGTCTCACAACCCTAAACAGCTATTAAACACTTTCGATTCTCTCATCCATCCCCTAGCACCTCCTACATCTCTTTTCATTTCAGCTGAAGACTTTGCCTTATTCTTCAAGCTGAAGCTTGTTAACATCAGAGAAAGCTTTGGCCTACAGTCCCGACAACCACTCCGCATAACTACTCAGCCCTTCTCCTCCAAAACCTTCTCCAAAATGACAGAAGACCAACTTTCCTCTCTACTCTCCAGATCACAACTCACCACCTGTTCACTTGACCTTAACCCGCCCCACCTCTTCCCAAACCTCACAATAGTCTTCATCCCAACCCTAAACATTTCTTCAACCTATCACTAACAACTGGTGTCTTCCCATCATGCTTTAAACATGCTTCAATCACACCCATCCTCGAAAAGCCCTCCCTTGACCCATTCTCTATGCCTAGATCTTGTCCCATAGCACTTCTTCCCTATGCTTCAAATCTACTGGAACAACCTGTCCATCTTGGACTGTCCTCCCACCTTTCCTCCTGCTCCCTCTTTGACCGCTTACAATCTGACTTTTGACCGCATCATTCCACTGAAACTGCCCTGACTCAAGTCACCAATAACATACTAACTGCCAAATCTAAGCGACAGTACTCTGTCCTCCTCCTGGACCTATGCCCTGCCTTTGACACACTGGACCATTCCCTCCTACTACAGATTCTCTCATCTCTAGGCATTATAGACATGACCCTATCTTGGATCTCTTCATACCTAATAAACCAGACATTCAATGTTCTCCCACTCACACACCACCTCCTCATCTTGTCCCCTGTCAGTGTCCCCCAAGGTTCAGTTCTAGGACCCCTGCTTTTCTCCATCTACACACTCAACCTGGGACAGATCATGCTGATAACACACAGATCTACCACTCTCGACCCGATATCACCTCCTTACTAACTAGAATCCCACAATGTCTGTCCTCTATTTTACCCTTCTTCTCTGCTCAATTTCTAAAACTTAACACGGACAAAACTGACTTGATCATCTTTCCCCATCTCACTCAAACACCCCCCCCCCCAACAGACCTATGCATCAAAGTCACTGGCTGCTCACTCCCCCAGTCCTACAAACTCGCTGCCTCGGTGTGACCTATGACTATGATCTCTCCTTCAAATCACATATCCAAGCCCTTTCCACTTCCTACCGACTTCAACTCAAAAATATTTTCTGGATCCGTACATTACTTAATCAAGAATCTGCATAAACACTAGTGCACGACCCTCATCATCTCCCACCTCGAGTACTTCAATCTCCTGCTCTGTGACATCCCCTCGAACGCTCTCACACCCCTCCAATCTATCCTAAACTATCCCCCACTATTCGCAGCCTCTTCTCTCTGTCAGTCCTTTCACTGGCTCCCCATTGCCCAGAGACTACAGTTGAAAACCGCAACCTCCAATCCTCACAAGATCTCCTTCTGTACTCCCCTCTGATCTCCTCTTACCACAGTCAAATACAAGATTTTTCCTGTGCATCCCCCCAATTCTGGAATAATCTACCCTCAACATAGATTATCGCCTACAGTGCAAACCTTCAAAAGGAACATGAAGATCTACCTCTTCCAGTAAACCTTGTCCCACTATACCGCTATACGTCCACCTCAACACTCACCTACTGTATCCTCACTCATCCCTTGTAGACTGTAAGCCCTTGCTGATAGGGTCCTCTCTCCTCCTGTACTTGTCAGTGACTTGTATTGTTACACAGTAACATAGTTAGCAAGGCCGAAAAAAGACATTTGTCCATCAAGTTCAGTATATATATTCCGTCAGAATAAATCCCTAGATCTACGTCCTTCTAAAGAACCTAATAACTGTAAGATACAATATTGTTATGCTCCAGGAAGATGTGCAGGCCTCTCTTTAGCCCCTCGACTGAGTTAGGCATCACCACCTCCTCATGCAAGGAATTCCATATTTTCATTGCCCTAACAGTAAAAAAATCCTCCTCTCCTCTAGACGCAGAGAATGCCCCCTTGTGACGTCACCTTACTTGGTATAAACAGATCCTCGGAGAGATATTTGTATTGTTATATACTGATACATGGCTATTAGATCGCCCCTCAGTTGTCTTTCTTTCTAGGCTAAATAATCCTAATTTTTCTAATCTCTCTGGGTATTGTAGTTCCCTATCCCTTTTATTAATTTTTATGCCCTGCTTTTTAATTTTTCTAGTTCCATTATATCCTTCCTGAGCACCGGTGCCCAAATCTGTATACAGTACTCCATGTGCGGTCTAACCAGGGATTTGTACAGAGGCAGTATAATGCTCTCATCATGTGTATCCAGATCTCTTTTAATGCACCTCATGATCCTGTTTGTCTTGGCAGCCACTGCCTGGCACTGGCTGCTCCAGGTAAGTTTATCATTATCTAGGATTCCTAAGTCCTTCTCCATGTCAAATTTACCCATTGGTTTCCTGTTTTGTATGTTGTGGTGATATTGATTCCTTCTTCCCATGTGTATAACCTTACATTTATCATTAAGCAATAAATTACTTGGCACTCAGGAGATAGTAATGCAATTTGAGAAGTTCATTTATTCAGTGCATCCAGTTCAAAAATTAAACGTTTTCGGTCTAATCACAAGACCTTCATCAGAAACAGTTTTGAATACTGAAACACATATGCAAAAGAACAAAAAAGAAGTTTTTTAGACAAAATACAAGATGCACAGTAAAATTATATGCGTATAGTACATTCTGCTCATCAGAAAAGAAAAAATACATCACATGTTAAGTGGCGAACAACAATGGTGGCGGTCTAGGTGGATCCAACCTGGTGTGCCGTGAGGCGTGGGTCTCGTTCAGGAGATGCTAAGGACCGTGAACGTGTAAAGGAAAACTGTTGTGAAGTGACCGGACCGAGTCTAGCCGAAGGACTAATAAAATGAAAGCCGACTGACTGACCACCCCAAAAGGATACAGAGACTGAGGTGACCTCCCAAGACGCAGGGTCTTATGGCTAAGGTGCAGGGTGAGCTGCCTAAAACATAAAAACAGATATATGAATACATACAATAATGCCGTAGTGTAGATATGGTACAGAGCGACTGGGCATAAAATCCTATTAAACATGCCATAATAGAGAACCGCCCCATGTGTGACCACCAGGAGCCTGTATCTAGATGTGTGGGTATAACCAAAGGGTGCAATGCATGTAACTGGGGTAATATGCCCCCCCAAGGTCCTAAACAATACCTGGAAGCCACAAGAAATATAAATGTGTCAGCCCTCAAGGTGCTAACTTCAGATGGAGTCCGGGAGAAAAAGGCGCCTGAGGAACATAACAGGATAGAGGTATAACATCATACATAGCACTGGCTCTGTAACCCAAGATGGGAAAACACCCCTGATATAATCGTCGTTACCTTTAGGAGTCTGGAGGTATAGGGGATTAGCGCTGCAGAGAGGCGAGATGCTCGCTAGGACAGTGGCGCTATACAGGAGAGAAACAGGGAGTAGGTAACAGAGCCAAGATAAGTGCAGGACGGGGGGGAAGGGGACATGAAGGAGGGCGCTGTAAAGAGGGAGCGCTACTATACCTGTAACCTCAGGGAGTGCTGGCGCGGTGCTGCAGAGATCGCGTGGCTGCCGGGACTGCTGACAAGCCGCGGCACTTCCGGATATAAGTGCACGCTGCCAGAGAGTCAGCTGACCCATCGCGTCATAGAAACCACCTGACTAGCGAGGCTGCGCATGCGCAGAGAAAGAGCCGACATGAGGGGGACCCTAGAGAGCTAAAGCGCTAACGGCGCCTGTGCATAGGGACTAGCTATAGCGCTAACGGCGCCTGCGCATAGGGACTAGAGAATGGGAGCGCTTAACTGAAGCCGTGTACATGGGAGGGTCAGAGCGCAGGGCGGGCCATAAGAGGACCGAAGTGCTGAAGGAGAGGCTGGAACGGATACAATCTACCCACTAGCAGAAATCAGAGCAGGTCCCTAAGGTGGTCACACAGGTGCTATATAGAGATAAGTTTAACACTCTATAATGTAATTGCATTATATGGGGATACTCTACCATGTGAGATAAAGCCAGTGCTCAGTGCAAAAAGGTGCAATTAACGGTTCTGTGGAGGAACAAGGGGAAAGTATGAGACATTTAAAATTGAAACAACAATAGTTAGACAAGGTCAATATACATCATCAAATAAGCTCTAAACGTACACAGTATATTACAAAAAAGCTGAGACGTCATAGTCCCTGTTTAATCCCTTAGGCTCTAGAGTCTGTAGTGTATAAATCCAGTATGCTTCCCTCCTTTGGAGCATACTGATACGGTTTTGGCCTCTTCTAGGGGTGTCTACCTGTTCTAGAACCTGGAAACGGAGTTGGGCAATGCTATGATTCTTTTCAGAAAAATGATATGGGAGGGGGAGGTGCGTCTTATTACATCGAATGGTGGATTTATGTTGGGCCACCCTATCCCTCACTGTTTGTGTGGTCTCCCCCACATAGGCCAAACCGCAAGGGCATTTGATAAGATAGACCACGAATGTGGATTCACAGGTATAGAACCCTTTGATAGGAATCGCCTTACCAGTTTGTGGGTGGAAGACAGAGGGACCCTTTTGAACGTTGCTGCACTGCAGACAGTTTAGGCAGGGAAATGTGCCTCGTCTCTGGGTTTGTAGAAAGGTTTGCTTGGGGACCATCGTGCCTGGGCCAACATCTGCCTTGACCAACCTATCCTTAAGATTCCTGGCTCGCTTAGAACATGACAGGAAAGGTACTTTGAACTCTGGAATGTTGGGATAACTTTTAGTTAGAATGTTCCAATGTCTCCTGATGGTAGACTGTACCAGGTTGGAGAAAGGATGAAAAGTAGAAACAAAGGGGATTCTCTTTTGGTTATCCTTGGGTTTACTACGGTATATGATAAACTCCGTTTGGCATCCGTCAAGACCCCTTGGGGATAACCCCTGTCAGTAAATTTGTGTTCCATCTCAATGAGTCTGGTTTTTCTGATATTTTCATCAGAGACAATCCTGTCAACTCTATGGAACTGCGATTTGGGAATGGAGTTCTTAATGGAGGGTGGGTGGCAGCTGGTGAAATGTAGAAGACCATTGCGATCTGTTGGTTTAGTGAATAAATCTATTGCCAAGTGGCCCTCCCTCTCCTTGTAAATCAAGGTATCCAAGAAGCTGATCCTATGTGTGTCATGTTGTATGGAAAATTTGAGTTCGGGCCAGATGCTGTTGATGTGTTGGTCAAAAGGCAGGAGTGACTCCAGGGGACCGTCCCAGATGCAAAATATATCATCGATATATCTCCGCCAAACCCTGCAGTGAGTCATGAATAGGGGATGATTATACACGTAGTCATTTTCAAAGGCCGCCATATACGCTACGGCGTAAGGGGGCGCTACGATCGCACCCATTGCTGTGCCTTGTTGTTGGGCATAAAAGGTGTCCTGAAATATAAAGTAGTTTTCTTTGAGTACCAAGCCCAAAAGGTCGGCACAGAAATGGCGGATTTTGATATCTACTTTGTTATCACTCAGGAGTCTGTCCGTAGCTGCTAAGCCTTTCTCGTGAACTATTGAAGTGTACAAGCTGTTAACATCCCAAGTAATTAAAAGGGAAGAGGGAGATATAGGGCCCAGGGCTTTAATAACTTGAATAAAGTCATTAGTGTCCAGCAGAAAAGAGCGGGTGGTTTTAATTAGTGGCGTTAGGATTTTCTCCAGCACCATTGATAATGGAGACAGGACCGAATCGGTCAGGGATACAATAGGCCGTCCAGGTGGTTTGACTAGTCTTTTATGTATTTTGGGTAAAACATAAAATATGGGGGTGATGGGGTCCCTTTTAATGAGGAAATCCCTCATTTTACTGTCGATAGTGCCTGCTTGGTGGTGAAAATCTATGATAGGTGCGATTTTTTGGACCAACTGATTCAAAGGATTGTGTGGTATTACTTTGTACACCATAGTGTCCCCTAATTGTCTAAACACCTCCTCAAGGTAGTCTGTCCTATCCATGATGACCGTCGCCCCACCCTTATCTGCTGGTTTAATTATCAAAGATTTATCTGACGATAGTTGCTCCAGCGAAAGTCTCTCCGAGTGTGAGAGATTGGTGTGAAAATGGAACTTCCCCCGATCCATCTCTCGAGTCAATGTGTTAATGTCTCTCTCGACAAGGGAAACAAAAGTTTCCACCGGTGGATTAGACCGTGGTGGCATGTAGGAACTGCGGATTCGTAGGCCCAGGTCGCGGAGTTCAAGTAGGGTCTTGTCCTGCCTTGAAGGAATCAATGCAGGAGATTGTTCCGAGAAATGGACACGTAGTCTGAGGTTGCGATAAAACCTCTGTAGGTCCATATTGAGTTCAAATGAGTTAAACTTGTACATAGGACAGAAGGATAAGCCCTTCTGAAGTACAGCCAGTTGATGTGTGTCCAAATTTTTCGAGGAGATATTTACTACCAGTGGGAGGTCCTTACCTGTGAGCGTGTTGCCATCTGGTTTCTGGGTTCCCCGGCGGCACTGGCCCCCCCGCCTCGTTTTCCCTTTTGGCGACCGCAGTTGTTCCCTAAAAAAGAAGAGTGGGAGATGGAAGAATTTGAGGTGCCGGGCCTGCTGTCGATGGAACCAGAAGAGCTTAGAGAGCTGTGTCGTCTGGTGGAATGCCGAGTATCCCGCCACTGGTAGACTCGGTTCTGTAAATAATCCTCGGTGTCTTGTAGGAATTTTGATCTTTTCCTCTTTTCTAATTCCAATCTGTGTGATCGTAATAGTTCTTGATTTTTTATCTTAACATAGTAACATAGTAACATAGTTAGTAAGGCCGAAAAAAGACATTTGTCCATCCAGTTCAGCCTATATTCCATCATAATAAATACCCAGATCTACGTCCTACTACAGAACCTAATAATTGTATGATACAATATTGTTCTGCTCCAGGAAGACATCCAGGCCTCTCTTGAACCCCTCGACTGAGTTCGCCATCACCACCTCCTCAGGCAAGCAATTCCAGATTCTCACTGCCCTAACAGTAAAGAATCCTCTTCTATGTTGGTGGAAAAACCTTCTCTCCTCCAGACGCAAAGAATGCCCCCTTGTGCCCGTCACCTTCCTTGGTATAAACAGATCCTCAGCGAGATATTTGTATTGTCCCCTTATATACTTATACATGGTTATTAGATCGCCCCTCAGTCATCTTTTTTCTAGACTAAATAATCCTAATTTCGCTAATCTATCTGGGTATTGTAGTTCTCCCATCCCCTTTATTAATTTTGTTGCCCTCCTTTGTACTCTCTCTAGTTCCATTATATCCTTCCTGAGCACCGGTGCCCAAAACTGGACACAGTACTCCATGTGCGGTCTAACTAGGGATTTGTACAGAGGCAGTATAATGCTCTCATCATGTGTATCCAGACCTCTTTTAATGCACCCCATGATCCTGTTTGCCTTGGCAGCTGCTGCCTGGCACTGGCTGCTCCAGGTAAGTTTATCATTAACTAGGATCCCCAAGTCCTTCTCCCTGTCAGATTTACCCAGTGGTTTCCCGTTCAGTGTGTAATGGTGATATTGATTCCCTCTTCCCATGTGTATAACCTTACATTTATCATTGTTAAACCTCATCTGCCACCTTTCAGCCCAAGTTTCCAACTTATCCAGATCCATCTGTAGCAGAATACTATCTTCTCTTGTATTAACTGCTTTACATAGTTTTGTATCATCTGCAAATATCGATATTTTACTGTGTAAACCTTCTACCAGATCATTAATGAATATGTTGAAGAGAACAGGTCCCAATACTGACCCCTGCGGTACCCCACTGGTCACAGCGACCCAGTTAGAGACTATACCATTTATAACCACCCTCTGCTTTCTATCACTAAGCCAGTTACTAACCCATTTACACACATTTTCCCCCAGACCAAGCATTCTCATTTTGTGTACCAACCTCTTGTGCGGCACGGTATCAAACGCTTTGGAAAAATCGAGATATACCACGTCCAATGACTCACCGTGGTCCAGTCTATAGCTTACCTCTTCATAAAAACTGATTAGATTGGTTTGACAGGAGCGATTTCTCATAAACCCATGCTGATATGGAGTTAAACAGTTATTCTTATTGAGATAATCCAGAATAACATCCCTCAGAAACCCTTCAAATATTTTACCAACAATAGAGGTTAGACTTACTGGCCTATAATTTCCAGGTTCACTTTTAGAGCCCTTTTTGAATATTGGCACCACATTTGCTATGCGCCAGTCCTGCGGAACAGACCCTGTCGCTATAGAGTCACTAAAAATAAGAAATAATGGTTTATCTATTACATTACTTAGTTCTCTTAGTACTCGTGGGTGTATGCCATCCGGACCCGGAGATTTATCTATTTTAATCTTATTTAGCCGGTTTCGCACGGATCTTGAGTTCCTGGAACTCCTCCTGGGGCATAGTGCTGGTCAATTGGCTTTCGATAGCATTTATTTGGGAGTTTACCGTATCCAGGTTCTTCTGGAGAAAAGAGAGGGTTAAGGTCATGAGGTCCGCTGAGCATTTGTTCAGAATGTGTTCAAACTTTGTACAGTAATCTTTATCTTCCCTGAAGAAGGTCGGTTGTAAAGGGACCCGTAGGCCCCGTGGGATCCTCTGGACTCGGAGGTACTCAGCTATCATGATGATGTGCAGTTCTAGATTAACTGCTCTTCTAGACTCACGTTCCAAGTCGCGATTCTTGAGTTCCTTAGTAGGAATTTGAAGGAAATCGCTAGATGCGGTTACTTTTGAAAGAATTTCCGCCGCTTCTGTTGCATTGAAGGAAAAGGTCTCATTTGACATTGTCCGAGGTGCTCGTGTAAGGATTCAGCATATAGCAATAGAGGACACGGCACTCAGGGCTTCTTAGAGGTGCACAAGTTAGGTATCCAACCCGTCAAATATAAGCAATAAATTACTTGGCACTCAGGAGATAGTAATGCAATTTGAGAAGTTCATTTATTCAGTGCATCCAGTTCAAAAATTAAACGTTTTCGGTCTAATCACAAGACCTTCATCAGAAACAGTTTTGAATACTGAAACACATATGCAAAAGAACAAAAAAGAAGTTTTTTAGACAAAATACAAGATGCACAGTAAAATTATATGCGTATAGTACATTCTGCGATGGGTCAGCTGACTCTCTGGCAGCGCGCACTTATATCCGGAAGTGCCGCGGCTTGTCAGCAGTCCCGGCAGCCACGCGATCTCTGCAGCACCGCGCCAGCACTCCCTGAGGTTACAGGTATAGTAGCGCTCCCTCTTTACAGCGCCCTCCTTCATGTCCCCTTCCCCCCCCGTCCTGCACTTATCTTGGCTCTGTTACCTACTCCCTGTTTCTCTCCTGTATAGCGCCACTGTCCTAGCGAGCATCTCGCCTCTCTGCAGCGCTAATCCCCTATACCTCCAGACTCCTAAAGGTAACGACGATTATATCAGGGGTGTTTTCCCATCTTGGGTTACAGAGCCAGTGCTATGTATGATGTTATACCTCTATCCTGTTATGTTCCTCAGGCGCCTTTTTCTCCCGGACTCCATCTGAAGTTAGCACCTTGAGGGCTGACACATTTATATTTCTTGTGGCTTCCAGGTATTGTTTAGGACCTTGGGGGGCATATTACCCCAGTTACATGCATTGCACCCTGTGGTTAAACCCACACATCAGGGATACAGGCTCCTGGTGGTCACACATGGGGCGGTTCTCTATTATGGCATGTTTAATAGGATTTTATGCCCAGTCGCTCTGTACCATATCTACACTACGGCATTATTGTATGTATTCATATATCTGTTTTTATGTTTTAGGCAGCTCACCCTGCACCTTAGCCATAAGACCCCGCGTCTTGGGAGGTCACCTCAGTCTCTGTATCCTTTTGGGGTGGTCAGTCAGTCGGCTTTCATTTTATTAGTCCTTCGGCTAGACTCGGTCCGGTCACTTCACAACAGTTTTCCTTTACACGTTCACGGTCCTTAGCATCTCCTGAACGAGACCCACGCCTCACGGCACACCAGGTTGGATCCACCTAGACCGCCACCATTGTTGTTCGCCACTTAACATGTGATGTATTTTTTCTTTTCTGATGAGCAGAATGTACTATACGCATATAATTTTACTGTGCATCTTGTATTTTGTCTAAAAAACTTCTTTTTTGTTCTTTTGCATATGTGTTTCAGTATTCAAAACTGTTTCTGATGAAGGTCTTGTGATTAGACCGAAAACGTTTAATTTTTGAACTGGATGCACTGAATAAATGAACTTCTCAAATTGCATTACTATCTCCTGAGTGCCAAGTAATTTATTGCTTATATTTGACGGGTTGGATACCTAACTTGTGCACCTCTAAGAAGCCCTGAGTGCCGTGTCCTCTATTGCTACTTACATTTATCATTGTTAAGCCGCACCTGCCACCTCTCGGCCAAAGTTTCCAACTTATCCAGATCCATCTGTAGCAGGATACTATTTTCTCTTGTATTGACTGCTTTACATAGTTTTGTATCATCTGCAAATATCGATATTTTACTGTGTAAACTTTCTACCAGATCGTTAATAAACATGTTCAAGATCATTGTACTGTATTTTTATTATGTATACCCCTTTCACATATAGAGCACCATGGAATAAATGGAGCTATAATAATAAATAATAATAATACCTACTACCAGGATCCAGTGCAGGCTACTCTCTGGTCTGTGTTTTCACCGGCAGGAAGTTGTCACTTTTCAAAGTGTCAGTATTTTGCCCAAACAACCACTTCAAAGTCAGTAATCCAGTGCAGGCTGCTAGTCTTCATCTTTCTCTCCCAGACAACAAAGTTGGTATTAGTTAGCATGAATAAGTACCACTAGCATTGCTGGGCTGTTCACTAGATCATGGAAATCTTGCAGGCTGCTGTATGTGAGGATGTTTTCTCTATTACTTACTATCTCAGCTCTGAGTTCATGAATAATGGCATGGTATTTTCTGCCATTATTGTGGTTGATATGTAGCTTGATAACATGAGCGTTGTTCTAGAGTTGTCACCATAATTATCATTCCTTGATGTTATAAAAAAGCCACCATTAACCATCAGCAATCCAATAACTGCCCGTATATCCACAAGGCCATTGATCTTTTCTCTGGCGCCCATAATAGTGTTTTGTAGCAGAGGCACAATGAAATTAGTGTGCTTTCCATTAACATGTACGGTGCATGTTATTCATTTGTTAAAGTCTGGCCCCAGGTCAAGATAATGATCCTGCTTCAGTGGTTTAACACAAACTCATAAACTATCTAGCCTATTTGCTATGACTATATGGCTAAATGTACAGTCTGATGAAGGAGGGATAATGCTGTGGGATCATTCTTAAGGGTTTCAGGCTTCTTAGTTCTACTGAAGGAAAACTTTTAATATTTCAGTATACCACGACATATTGGACAATTGTAGCTTCCAACTTTGCAGGAACAGTTTTTTGGAAGGCCCTTTTCTTTCCCAGTAGATTGGGTCCAAGCGCACAAAGCAAGGTTCATAAAGGCATGGTTGGGTGAGTTTAGTGTGGAAGAACATGACTGGCTGCACAAAGCCATGATCTTTCTGCATTAACTACAATGGAAATTGTGAACCCAGGCACTATCATCCAACGTCAGAGTCTCACCTCACAAATGTTCTTCTGGATGAATGGGCAAAAATTCCCACATCTATCTATCTACATCTTTTTTCTGCATTTGTCTAACCTATCTGTTATCAATCTGTATATTAATTTTCAATGGATTGTGACAAAGTCACTGGCAAAGTACTAGAAGGGAGATATGTAGCACTGAGGTTGTTAGCTTCAGTAATATAAATCTAGGAAAAATCATCCAGCACACTAAGTGATGAGAGGGGTTAATGAGCCATGTTTAGTGATAGGATGATCCAACAGCAGTAGAGTGGTAGGAGTCCAGAGGATAAATACCCAGCTTTCTAGAGCATGGGAGTGTGGGTGGGTCTAGAGGTGCCAGCTCTGAAGATGTGCTTTTGTGTTAAGGTAAGCTGGACTTATGGAATTTGCAGATGTCACGGATTCAATGTCCTTTGCTAGCTTTGTTTTGCTGGAATCTAACCAGCACTATTGTATGGACTTGTTACTCTGTTTCACCTTCTGCTGGACAAAGGCTGGATTTATGTTTTCTGGTGACCTGGTTTATGAGGATTGTAATGAACCAAGCGGTTCTTGTGTCTACCTCTTTAAGAAACCTGAGTGAGTCGTTCTAGCACAGTATATAACCACCAATTTTCCATCACACATTTATTATACACTGCTCAAAATAAAATAAAGGGAACACTTAAACAACAGAATATAACTCCAAGTAAATCAAACTTCTGTGAAATCAAACTGTCCACTTAGGAAGCAACACTGTTTGAGAATTTCACATGCTGTTGTGCAAATGGAATAGACAACAGATGGAAATTATTGGAAATTATCAAGATACACTCAATAACGGAGTGGTTCTGCAGGTGGGGACCACAGACCACATCTCAGTACCAATGCTTTCTGGCTGATGTTTTGGTCACTTTTGAATGTTGGTTGTGCTTTCACACTCTTGGTAGCATGAGATGGACTCTACAACCCACACAAGTGGCTCTGGTAGTGCAGCTCATACAAGATGGCACATCAATGAGGCTGGGGCAAGAAAGTTTGCTGTGTCTGTCAGCGTAGTGTCCAAAGGCTGGAGGCGCTACCAGGAGACAGGCCAGTACACCAAAAGATGTGGAGGGGGCCATAGGAGGGCAACAACCCAGCAGCAGGACCGCTGCCTTTTTGCAAGGAGGAACAGGAGGAGCACTGCCAGAGCCTTGCAAAATGACATCCAGCAGGCCACAAATGTGCATGTGTCTGCACAAACGGTTAGAAACCGACTCCATGAGGATGGTCTGAGTGCCCGACGACCACAGATGGGGGTTGTGCTCACAGCCCAACAACGTGCAGGACGCTTGGCATTTGCCACAGAACACCAGGATTGGCAAATTATTCCCTGTGCTCTTCACAGATGAAAGGAGGTTCACACTGAACACATGTGACATAGTCTGGAGATGCCGTGGAGAGCAATCTGCTGCCTGCAACATCCTTCAGCATGACCGGTTTGGCAGTGGGTCAGTAATGGTGTGGGGTGGCATTTCTTTGGAGGGCCACACAGCCCTCTATGTGCTCACCAAAGTACTGCCATTAGGTACTGAGATGAGATCCTCAGACTCCTTGTGAGACCATATACTGGTGCGGTTGGCCCTGGGTTCCTGCTAATGCAGGACAATGCCAGACCTCATGTGGCTGGAGTGTGTCAGCAGTTCCTGCAAGATGAAGGCATTGAAGCTATGGACTGGCCCGCCCATTCCCCAGACCTGAATCTGATTGAACACATCTGGGATATCATGTCTCGCACCATCCACCAACGTCACATTGCACCACAGACTGTCCAGGAGTTGGTGGATGCTTTAATCCAGGTCGGGGAGGAGATCCCTCAGGAGACCATCCGCCGCCTCATCAGGAGCATGCCCAGGCATTGTAGAGAGGCCATACAGGCACGTGGAGGCCACACACTACTGAGCATCAGTTCCTTGTCTTGAGGCATTTCCACTGAAGTTGGATCAGCCTGTAATTTGATTTTCCTCTTTGATTTTGAGTATCATTCCAAATTCAGACCTCCATGGGATTTTAATTTGATTTACATTGATCATTTTTATGATTTATTCTTCTCAATACATTCCACTATGTAATGAATACGGATTTGTAACTGGAATATTTAATTCAGTGATATCTAGGATGTGGGATTTTAGTGTTCCCTTTATTTTTTTGAGCAGTGTATTTTATCTACCAGAAGTTGCTGATTGGAATAAGTAACAGTTTGAAGGAATTTGGCCTTCCATATGTAAGGGTCTGCATAATGCTAAAATCAATTTTGGGGAGAATAAATGTATATTATCCTCTTCTTATGTAGCTAGACTTGACCATCTCTAATTAATGTCTCCAGGTGCAGGTCCAAACTCTAGTAAACTACGAAACTTTGCTTGTTTATTAGCAATAGAAGGGTCCATTAGGTCAGCATAGTATGACATACGCAGAGTGAATCTTTCATCATTTCATCCATTAGTTTCTCTCCTTCCAATAGTCATTTATCTGTCAGCAGTATTCAGCTAATGCAGCATATACATAACCCCTCCTTTCATCAGTGAAGAGGTTAATGGACAGGAGAAAGTGCCAAATGATGCACTGCAGACAATTAAATCCAGCGCTAAATGAGAAAGGCCCTCTGTACGCTCGATAGCATTACTTTACAAAAGTTTCACTTTCTTATGGAGAAATACCTTACAATGATTTATCAAAGTCTTTATAAAGAGTCAAATATAAAGCCTCACAACTATACAAGCAAATACATGTCATCATCCCTATTAAGATACATGCAAATTTGCATCCCTATAAAGAGAGATATATGACCTTGTCACTATATAGACAAATGCATGGTATAGAGGCAAGTATATTTCCAAATCTGTATCAAAGTCCTTATCCCTATAGAGCAATAATCTTCAACCCCTCAATCTTTTTTACCTTGAGAGATGGTCGTGAGGCATCTCCAGAGCCCCCTAAGTAGTGGTATCCAGAGCCTCCATTATTAGAATAATGAAAAATGACAACCATGACTCATTGAAATCACAGTGAGGCAGAATATTTACATCCAGTGGTTCCCACCTTAACCCAACTCGGTATTCTCGCATCAAGCACACCCACCACACTATTGCATCCAGATACAAGCCCCCTTTGACTGTCAGAATACTGTATGTGCATCCAGATCTGCACTTCTGTGCAGGGCTACTGACAAAAGTCACCATCTGGAGCCTACTCTTCATAGTTTGCTAGAACTAAGGCTAATGCACCAGTCTGGCAGGGCGGCAAACCATGTATCATGGGCCTGTGACAATTAGTAGGCCTCACCCCTATAGAGACATCATAAGTCCTCCTACCTGTAGAGACCAATGTAACTACAAATCTTAATCTTTATGGAGACAAGTACAACTCATGCTAATATATATGGGGTTAAAAGCAAGCCCTCTTCATTATACTAGTAAGTAGGCTGATCTAACATAAGCGTATAGCTGGAACCGGGAGGTGGCAGCAATATAAGGCCGAAGTCACACTACAGCGAGATATGTCCAAGTCTTGCTGGTTAAAAGCAAGCTCTGGCACCGGCACTCCGAAGCGTGCAGCTCCATGTATTGCTATGCGGCTGCAAGCTCCGTTCTGGAGTTCCGGTGCCAGAGCTTGCTTTTAACCAGCGAGACTCGGATGTATCTCGCTGTGTGTGATCCCGGCCTTACTGTGAGAATTAGTGCCACTGCTGATAGAGGAAGATTGTGTAAGGACACACCCTTCTGGCAAGTAGGACACCCATTTCTAAATGTTGTCATACATGTCCAAGAAAGATAAGAATAGCACAACTCTACATAGTCCATGTCACTTTAAAAAAAAAATTAGAACTTTTTATAACCCTTTAACCCCCGAAGGTGGTTTGCTTGTTAATGACAGGGACAATCTTTACAATTCTGACCCCTGTCCATTTATGGGATAATAACTCTGTAATGCTTCAAGGGATCTTTGCAATTCTGAAAAAAAATTTCGTGACATATTGTACTTCACGTTAGTGGTAAAATTTCTTTGCTATAATTTGCGTTTATTTGTGTAAAAAAAGAAATCTGGGGGAAATTATGGAAAATTTAACAATTTTCAAAATGTTAATTTTTATGCCCTTAAATCAGGTAAATATGTCACACAAAATAGTTCATAAATAACATTTCCCACATCTCTTCTTTACATCAGCACAATTTTTTAAACAAAATTGTTTTTCGTTACGAAGTTATAAGGGATAAAAGTTGACCAGCAATTTCTCATTTTTACCGCAAACTTTACAAAACCATTTTTTTAGGGACCACCCCACATTTCAAGTCACTTTGAGGGGCCTATATGACAGAAAATACCCAAAACTGACACTATTCTACAAACTGCACCCCCAAGCTAATCAAAACCACATTCAAGAAATTTATTAATCCTTCAGGTACTTCACAAGCTTTAATGGAATTTTTTCACTAAAATGTAACTTTAGACTATTTTTTTTTATTTTCACAAGGGTAACAGGAAAAAAGTAACCCCAAAATTTATAATGCAATTTCTTCTGAACATGCCGATACCCAATATATGGGGTAGTTTATAGTACAAGCAATTGAGCGATATTGTTTTCCAAATAAGGGAATTGACTTCACAAAATAAAAATGGTAAAAAATTTGAAAAAATATATAAAAATAATAAAATGCAAAAATTAAAATAATCTTTTCCACCATTAAAAATAAAGAAATTTAAACTTAAAAATAAATATATATTTTTATCAATGTGTCCAGAAAAGTCTAATTTATCAAAATATAAAATAATTTAAATATTGAAAAGAAAATACAATTAGAAAATGCCAGAATTGCTATTTTTCAATCAGCACACTTCTAAAAAAAATACAGTGGGTACGGAAAGTATTCACACCCCTTTACATTTTTCACTCTTTTTTTTCACATTAATGTATACTCTGCACCCCATCTTGACTGAAAAAAATGTAGAAATTTTTGCAAATTTAATAAAAATGAAAAACCGAAATATCACATGGTCACAAGTATTCAGACCCTTTGTTCAGACACCCATATTTAAGTCACATGCTGTCCATTTCCTTGTGATCCTCCTTGAGATGGTTCTACTCCTTCATTGGAGTCCAGTTGTGTTTAATTAAACTGATAGAACTTGATTTGGAAAGGTACACACCTGTCTATATAAGACCTCACAGCTCACAGTGCATGTCAGACCAAATGAGAATCATGAGGTCAAAGGAACTGGCCAAGGAGCTCAGAGTCAGAATTGTGGCAAGGCACAGATCTGGCTAAGGTTACAACAGAATTTCTACAGTACTCAAGGTTCCTATAATAATAATCTTTATTTTTATATAACGCTAACATATTCCGCAGCGCTTTACAGTTTGCACACATTAACATCACTGTCCCTGTTGGGGCTCACAATCTAAATTCCCTATCAGTATGTCTTTGGAATGTGGGAGGAAACCGGAGTACCCGGAGGAAACCCACGCAAACACGGGGAGAACATACATACTCCTTGCAGATGTTGTCCAAGGTGGGATTAGAACCCAGGACTCCAGCGCTGCAAGGTTGCAGTATTATCCACTGAGCCACCATGCTGCCCTAAGAGCACAGTGGCCTCCATAATCCTTAAATGGATGTTTGGGACCACCAGACGTCTTCCTAGACCTGGCTGTCTAGCCACACTGAACAATTGTGGGAGAAGAGCCTTGGTGAGAGTTAAAGAAGAACCCCAAGATCACTGTGGCTGAGCTTCAGAGATGCAGTAGGGAGATGGGAGAAAGTTCGGGCTATCACTGCAGCCCTCCACCGGTTGGGCCTTTATGGCAGAGTGGCCGACGGAAGCCTCTCCTCAGTGCAAGATATATGAAAGCCCGCATAGAGTTTGCTAAAAAAAACACATGAAGGACTCCCAGAGTATGAGAAATAAGATTCTCTGGTCTGATGAGATGAAGATAGACCTTTTTGGCGATAATTTTAAGCGGCATGTGTGGAGAAAACCAGGCACTGCTCATCACCTGCCCAATACAATCCAAACAGTGAACACAGTGGTGGCAGCATCATGCTATGGGGGTGTTTTTCAACTGCAGGGACAGGATGACTGGTTGTCATTGAAGGAAACATGAATGCGACCAAGTACAGAGATATCCTGGATGAAAACCTGTTCCAGAGTGCGCTGGACCTCAGACTTGGCCAAAGGTTCACCTTCTAACAAGACAATGACCTTAAGCACACAGCTAAAATAACAAAGGAGTGGCTTCAGACCAACACTGTGACCATTCTTGACTGGCCCAGCCAGAGTCCTGACCTGAACCCAATTGAGTATCTGTGGAGAGACCTGAAAATGGCTGTCCACCAACGTTCACATCCAACCTGAAAGAACTATAGAGGATCTGCAAGGAAGAATGGCAGAGGATCCCCAAATTCAAGTCTGAAAAACTTGTTGCATCATTCCCAAGAAGAATCACGGCTGTACTAGCTCAAAGGGCTTCATCTACTCAATACTGAGCAAATGGTCTGAATACTTATGACCATGTGATATTTCAGTTTTTCTTTTTTTCATAAATTTGCAAAAACTACTACATTTCTGTGTTCTTCAGTCAAGATGGGGTGCAGAGTACATTAATGAGAAAGAAAAAAACTTTTTTGAATTTACCAAATGGCTGCAATGAAACAAAGAGTGAAAAATTTAAAGGGGTCTGAATACTTTATGTACCCACTGTAAAGAAGATACAATAAAAAGCAAACAAAATGTATTTTATATATTAAAATTATATAATTAAAAATGTTAGCTTTGGGCAGTGCAAAAATGCATGCCATTTCCAAGCTGTAAGTAAAATTAAAAAAGTTACAGTGGCAACACAAACATTTTTTAAGCAAATGTCTGCATTTTTTCACCACTAAAATAATACCAGTAATTAAAAAATTAACAAATTTTGTATCGCCTTAATCATACTGACCTGGAGATTACTGTTACAAGGTCATGTTTACCATACAATGAACGCCGAAAAAAAACCTAAATGGAAATGGTGGAATTGTTGGAGGGTTTTTTTTTTGGGGGGGGGGGGGGGGTGGGCAATTTAGCTGCATGTTATACAGTACAATGAGTGGTGTCCTTAAAAAGTCAGAAAAAACAAGCCCTCAAATAGCTATAATGACACAAAAATAGAAAACTTAATCATCTTGGAACAAGTGGAGGAAAAAAATGAAGGTGCATAAACAAAAAATTCCTTGGTCCTTAACCCCTTTCCGACATCGGGTGTAATTGTACTCCCCATTTTTGGTGCACATTTCCGGGCACATGACAGCTGATATATACAGCTGACATGTGCCTGCAACAGCTGCTGGTGGAATCGCGATCCAACTGTGGCTGTTAACTAGTTAACTGCTGCTATCAAACTCTGACAGTGGCATTTAACTTGTGCTTACCGGAAGCGCGTCACTAAACCCACCCATCGGTGACCCCGTCATATGATCACAGGTCACCGATGGGTCGGCATGACAACCAGAGGTCTCCAGGAGCCTGATTGCTATGAGCATCGCCCAGAGGTTAGCACTCATAGCAAGCGAGCATTTCTGCTACATACAGGCAATCTGATCATCGCCTGTATGTAGCAGTGCTGATCAGATACCTGCAGCTTCTAGTCTCCCATGGAGACTATTGAAGCATTCAAAAAGTAAAAAAAAGTTTTTAAAAATATTAAAAATAAAAAAATATAAATGTTCAAATCACTCCCCTTTCGCCCCATTCAAAATAAAACAATAAAAAACAAATATGCACATATTTGGTATCGCTGCATTCAGAGTCGCCTGATATATCAATATAAAAAAATTAACACAATCGTTAAACAGCGTAACGAGAAAACAAGTCAAAAGGCCAGAATTACGTTTTTTTGACCGCTGCAACATTGCATTAAAATGTTATAGGAGGCGATCAAAAGATAATATCTGCACCAAAATGGTATAGTTAAAAACGTCAGCTTGGTGCGCAAAAAATAAGCCCTCACCCAACGTCAGATCACGAAAAATGGAGACGCTACAGGTATTGGAAAATGGCTTAATTGTTTTCTTAATAAACTTTGGAATTTTTTTCACCACTTAAATAAAAAAGAACCTAGACATGTTTGGTGTATATGAACTCGTAATGACCTGGAGAATTATAATGGCAGGTTAGTTTTAGCATTTAGTGAATATGGTAAAAAAAAAAACAACAACAACTGTGGGATTTGCAATTTCAAAGCACTTGGAATTTTTTTTCTGTTTTCCAGTACACGATATGTTAAAACCAATGGTGTCTTTCAAAACTATGTCCTGCAAAAAACAAGCACTCACATGGCCATTTTGACTAAAGAATAAAAAGTTATCTCTTGTCCAGGCTTGGGGCTCAAGTCTGAGTCACTCTATGTGACTGTAGTCTTGTGAATTCTCGCAGCACATACAGTACAAGCGGTCAGGATTTTCCAGTCCTGGTGCAGGGAATCGGTGGTCATGTCACCACAGTTATGTAATTTACATACTTCTGGCCACATTCCGACTAGACGTGTCCAGCCTCATTCAATTCACTTCAATTCCTGTCTAGTTGACATGTGACCTAAAAATCTTAACACTGTTCACATTGTGAGGATTCAGAAGTCTGCAGTCATACTATGTCGCCTCTCCACAAATCTTACTCCAGCCCCTACTGGAATAAAATTTGTGGCATAGTGAACGTCTACCTCTCATCACAAGTTTGACAAGCAAGGGTCATCATGCCCCCGTGCTGCCCCACCTCCGCCCACTTTGTCAGAGCTGGGGTGAGAATGGCTTGAAAATGCCAGAAGTAGGGTTGAGCGAAACGGGTCAGCCATTTTCAGAAGTCGCCGACTTTTGGCAAAGTTGGGTTTCATGAAACCCGACCCGACCCCTGAGTGGGGTCGGCCATGAAGTCGGCGATCTTCTGAATCTGGAATCGGAATTCTGATACCGATTCCCGATATGTTTAAGATATCGGGAATTGGTATCGGAATTCAGATTTAAGTGTAAAATAAAGAATAAAAATAAAAAATATTGCTATACTCACCCTCGGACGCGCCCTGGTTGTAACCGGGAGCCTTCCTTCCTAAGAATCAGCGCTTGAAGGACCTTTCGATGACGTCACGGCTTCTGATTGGTCGCGTGATGCCCATGTGACCGCTCACGCGACCAATCAGAAGCCGTGACGTCATCGAAAGGTCCTTCAAGCGCTGATTCTTAGGAAGGAAGGCTGCGGGTTACAACCAGGGCGCGTCCGAGGGTGAGTATATTCCTAATAGGTATATACTCACCCTCGGACGTGCCCTGGTTGTAACCCGCAGCCTTCCTTCCTAAGAATCAGCGCTTGAAGGACCTTTCGATGACATCACGGCTTCTGATTGGTCGCGTGACGCCCATGTGACCGCTCACGTGACCGATCAGAAGCCGCGACGTCATCGAAAGGTCCTACAAGCGCTGATTCTTAGGAAGGAAGGCTCCCGGTTACAACCAGGGCGCGTCCGAGGGTGAGTATAGCAATATTTTTTATTTTTATTCTTTATTTTACACATTAATATGGATTGCAGGGCCTGAAGGAAAGTTTCCTCTCCTTCAGACCCTGGGAACCATTAGAAACCCAATGCACTGCATTGGGTTTCGTGTTTCGGCCGACCCCGACTTTTCTATAGGATCGGCCGATTTCACTCGACCCGACTTTTGAAAAAGTCGGGTTTTGTGAAATCCGACCCGATCCTATAAAAACAAAAGTCGCTCAACCCTAGCCAGAAGTAAAAAAGTTTTTGCGTAACTTCGCCTTGCACAAAATGATTGCTACTTTTCAAAGCATTTTTCTACACAAATCTGGCAGAAAAACTTTGATGAATTGCCCCCATAGTCTTATTGGTAACTGTAACTGAACTCCCTATGCTGTAATAATATGGGGTTGGGCTGTGACACCTCTTCTTTTTATGCAAAATAGTAATATATGTAATAGACCTATTATGTGAAGAAGTTGACAAAGAAGGCAATAAGGCGTTAAGTTATTGTTCTCAGCGTTAGGTGACCTAGAAAGTATCACTTAAATGTCAGGACCAAGTCAGAGGCAGGGAGTGAGATGGTACTGTATGTAATTGTGGTAGATGAACAGCATGTGTGGCTTCAAAGTGAGAAGTGTGGTAATTTGTAGACATGGTGTGACATTCCATCATATAGCGTTAACTCCCTTGTGTTTGTGTTTGCTTTTAGAAAAAGTGTGACAAAGGCAATGTTTCAAAAGTGTCCCTTAGTGATTGTAAATGTCAGAGAAACAGATCCAAACAACATCAGGATGGAAAGAGCATCCCACAGCATACCGGACTGTTACAGTAAATATATCCTACTGAGACCTGGGATTCCCAAATGTTTGTCATAGATATATCTGGCTGCACAGCAACCATGACCTCACAGAGCAGGGACGGCTGGAGCACGACAATACATTGAAGATTTAGTTACCTGGAGGTTCTTTGTGCTTGGAGATATGCCACCTTATCTCTCAGCCGATGTTGTCCACATTTATTATTTATACCCACAGGAATCTCGTCAGCTTCCTGCTGTGGACCAACTGTGCCAAGTTTATTAACTCACTACGGGCCACATGGAAGGCTTTTTCTACATAAGATAGATAGGTAGATACAGTGGCTTGCAAAAGTATTCACCCCTCTTGACTTTTTGCCTATTTTGTTACTGTCACGACACAACTGTCAAGTGACCAGGTGCTCCTTTCCAGGCCCTAACACTAGGGGGCAACCTAGCTTGCTCTGTTCCCCAGAATACTGCAGATGTCGAAGACGCCGGGGCCTCCCCCCTTGCCTCATCTTCTAAGGTAGCCCTTCATCTGTCCTCTTTCCCAAACAGGGCAACAAAGACAAGGGTAAACTGAAAACTTCACACACCCAAAATATTCACTCACAAATAACAGAGGAATCCACCAGGGTGTGCAGGAAGGGGTAGAATGCAAAACAGGGAAGGAAAAGGGATTATCAAGCGTACAAACCAAATTACAGTTGCTTCTAAAGGTACCGTCACACTAGACGATATCGCTAGCGATCCGTAACGTTGCAGCGTCCTCGCTAGCGATATCGTCCAGTGTGACAGGCAGCAGCGATCAGGCCCCTGCTGTGCTGTCGCTGGTCGGGGAAGAAAGTCCAGAACTTTATTTGGTCGCTGGACTCCCCGCAGACATCGCTGAATCGGCGTGTGTGACACCGATTCAGCGATGTCTTCACTGGTAACCAGGGTAAACATCGGGTAACTAAGCGCAGGGCCGCGCTTAGTAACCCGATGTTTACCCTGGTTACTATCCTAACAGTAAAAAAAAACAAACACTACATACTTACCTACAGCCGTCTGTCCTCCAGCGCTGTGCTCTGCTCTCCTCCTGTACTGGCTGTGAGCGTCGGTCAGCCGGAAAGCAGAGCGGTGACGTCACCGCTCTGCTTTCCGGCCGCTGTGCTCACAGCCAGTACAGGAGGAGAGCAGAGCACAGCGCTGGAGGACAGACAGCTGTAGGTAAGTATGTAGTGTTTGTTTTTTTTTACTTTTAGGATGGTAACCAGGGTAAACATCGGGTTACTAAGCGCGGCCCTGCGCTTAGTTACCCGATGTTTACCCTGGTTACCAGCATCGTTGGTCGCTGGAGAGCTGTGTGACAGCTCTCCAGCGACCAAACAGCGACGCTGCAGCGATCCGGATCGTTGTCGGTATCGCTGCAGCGTCGCTAAGTGTGACGGTACCTTAACTCCTCCAGCAATCCTCCTCATACCAACTTCTCTCCCTCCTATTGTCATGAAGCAAGTGCTAACTCTAACAAGGACTAGGTAATAGAGCCCAGATTTTATAGGGAAAAGGAGTGGCTAACCGAGCACAGCTGAACACAGGAATTTCCAACATGGCCGATTAGCCACTGTTCTGTTGGAAGAAATAAACACATTTAATGAACCAGAGAAGTGCTTCTTTTCAGCAATGGAGTAGGAGCAACCAGACGCTGCAGTCTTCTGGCTCTGCTCCTTTGTGGTAACCCCATGACAGTTACATTACAACCTGTGTATAAACATTTCTTTAATCAGATTTGTGTGTGATGCATTAGCAGTAAATAGTCTAAGTTAGTGAATTGAGAAAAATATAGGCATAAATGAAATTTATGGGATCAAATAACTAAAATTGGCATGTGCATATGTATTCATCCATTTTGCTACAGAGGTCCTAAAATTATCTGGTGCAAGCAATTACCTTCATAAGTCACATACTTAGTGAAAGGAAGTCCACCTCTGTGTAATCTCAGTGCCACATGATCTGTCAGTATATACTCACCTTTCTGAAAGGCCACAGAGGCTGCAACACTATTAACCCCTTCATGACCTTGGGATTTTCCGTTTTTCCGTGTTTGTTTTTCGCTCCCCTCCTTCCCACAGCCACAATTTTTTTATTTTTCCGTTAATATGGCCATGTGAGGGCTTATTTTTTGCGGGATGAGTTGTACTTTTGAAAGACATCATTGGTTTTAGCGTGTCGTGTACTAGAAAACGGGAAAAAAATTCCAAGTTCGGTGAAATTGCAATAAAAGTGCAAACCCAGACTTGTTTTTTGTTTGGCTTTTTTGCTAGATTCACTAAATGCTAAAACTGACCTGATATTATGATTCTCCAGATCATTACGAGTTTGCAGACACCAAATATGACTAGGTTACGTTTTATCTAAGTGGTGAAAATAAAGTTCCAAACTTAACTAAAAAAAAATAAAAATTGCGCCATTTTCCAATACCCGTAGCGTCTCCATTTTTCATGATCTGGGGTTGGTTGAGGGCTTATTTTTTGCGTTCCAAGCTGACATTTTTATTGATACCACTTTTGTGCAGATAGATTATTTTGATCAGCCGTTATTGCTGTGAAGAGCAGAACAAAAATGATTACCTCAATGAACAAAAATAAAAAAAAAGAATTTGTGATAAATATTGACCTGTCCATTCAAGGACATTTTAGCTATAGTATGAAATCCTGTTTTTCTTGTCTGTGGAATTGCCTTTGTACTGTTTGTTGTGAAACTGCCGCCCACGAAACTGTTTTCTTTTCTTTTCTTTTCTTTCTTTCCTGTTTTGTCTCTTTGTTTAAACATGCAAAACTTGTATAACCACTAAACCTACTGAAACAACTATATAAAGAAGGGATAGCACCTTGAAGGCAGGCGTGCTTCAGAGACTTCCCAGTGATACACTATACAAGACGTGTCTTGTGTATTATTTCTGGTGATTCCCCACTTCCAAAGGCTGCTCCGACTGAGTGTGATCCCGACATTTCCTGGCGCCTGAACAGGGACCCGAGGTCTGTGTATTCCTTCAAGAACACCAGCAGAATACGAACGAAAAGAGAATCTGGGATAATGGACGGCAGATGAACAAAAACCTGGCCAGGTAAGAGACACTGTTAGATCTCTTATATCTGCCCTGCACTGTCCGTAAGATTTTCTGTGTCGTGTTCTTTAGCGGGTAGTTCTAGTAGAGGAGGATACCTATAGCTCGGGTTCTTGAACTATTTAGGAATTGATCACCTCACTGAGTACGGCATTGAATGAGAGTGAATGTGAATAGAAGGTGTGTGGAAGTTGGGAATAGCCCTATAAGCCGCCCAGGGGGTTGAAACAGAAGAAGTGACTGTCCCACTGGGCAACATGGTTGCGTCCTTTCGGGGAGACCTCCGCCCCTATGTTCAATCTCTGATCCTGTCTTTGACAAAAACCTGGTGACGGATAAGTGTATGATAGTATGAGCCCAGGACAGATAAATTAGCCTGGGACAAGAATACGTTGTATGTGATAGTATAAGCCCAGGACAGATAAATTAGCCTGGGACAAGATACGTTGTATGTTCTTTTTCTTTTTCTGTCTGGTTGCATTTGTGTTGTTTGCTATAGGTGTAGGAATCAGGATTTTCTTACATCAACACAGTTTAAACATCCTAGCTCCTTAGGAAGAAGGTAACGAGGTATTCTCATACCCAAACGCCACCTAGGGCAAGAAAAAGACATCCTAGCTCCTTAGGAAGAAGGTAACGAGGTATTCTCATACCCAAACGCCACCTAGGGCAAGAAAGCTCAGGATAAGAAAATGGGGAATAAGCAAACAAAGTCGGAACCAGAAGAATTAGATATCTATACTATCATAAAGGAGAGAAGTGGTGAAGATGCCACTAAGGGGCTGAAAAAGATTTTTAGTAAGTTTGGAGTTACTAGGGCAGAAGCTTTTAGTAGAAAACTATGGGAAGGAATTCGGGAAAGGAAAAAAGGCATAATCAGAGACAAGAAATGGATAGATCAGATCCAAGCATTGATTGATGTCTCTAGGGTAGCAGAAAATGAGGGATGGACATATAATCAACAGAGTAAAAAGTGGTGTATTAGACCCACAGGCTGTGGAGAAAAACAAAATGTGGAATCTAAAAATACCCCACCCCCATACCTTAACCCACATGCCCCATCTTTTCTCCAAACACCACCTCAAAGTTTAGCCGGACCAGGAGGATGGGTATGTCCGCACTGTGGACAACAAAATCCAGACTGGAGAAATGATTGCCTAGCCTGTGGTACACCTAGACATGGCGCTGTACTTGCCCCTGTTAGGGTAGTACCAAGACCCTTTAGGGAACCTGGTGCTGACGGAGTAATGGGAACTAGATATCACCAAACTCGACAATATTTCCCTTGGTCCCCCGCTGAAGGCATGTCTCTCTTGCATAACGCACCAGATCCCACCCAGTGTCCAGTTAGATTTGCACAATATATACAGCAAATTATGCAGACTCACGCTGGAGTTTGGGCAGATGGAGAAGAATTATGTAGAATGAAAATGACTCCTGGACTCTTCCAGGAGCTATTAGCAAATCTACAGGTACATAGGCCCCAAGCAGGAGATGGTGCCTTACAAACGATAGAATCAGGTACACAATTTGTAGATCACTTAATGGTTTTCATGAGGGAGAGACAGAGGCAGAGAGGAACAACGGGAGTGGTGGCTCAGAAATCTGGACAATCAGTAGACGAATATTATCTAAGTGTAGAAAATTATTTCAGAGATGAAGGCATGGATCTAACCGCTCCAGGAATGATGAGGTTAGTTACAAAAACCTTTATAGATGGATTGTCTCCAAAAGTGAAGGAAAAGCTTAAGGCCGCAACCCCTGATTGGAGAACCTTGGAAGACCCACACCTGGCTAGACAGAAAGCTGTAGGGATAGAAATGGACTTAAGAGAAAATTCTAAGCCAGTAAGAATTGCACAGGCTAATACTGGCTCTGCTAATCAAAAGTTTACTTGTCATTACTGTAAGAAGCCAGGACATTTCCAAAGGGAATGTAGGAAGAGAAAAACAGATATAGATTCAGGAACCTTTGTACCCAAAAATAGGATAAATAACCCAGTGCCTGATCAAACAGACAGCTCAGAATGACTGAAAGTTATGCAGGTCTCTCTTCCTTCTAGAAGACCAATAATACAAGTTGAAGTTGAGGGTAAAAATGTACCTTTTCTGATAGATACGGGAGCAACATCCTCCATTTTAAATCAGGACTTTTTACCATATCCTGACAATATATCCTCAAAGGTTACATATGCAGAAGGGTATGATGGTAAAATTCAGGCGTTGCCCTTTACAAAACCTTTAAATGTGAGCTTTGGCCCTAAAACTTTTGTATCCAAATTTTTATTTGCTAAAGGTGCACCTACCTGCTTGTTGGGTACTGATGTCTTAAGTAAAATGCATGCAAACCAGGGATTCAAGCTTCAGGAGGCTAATTTGCATATTCCAGGTGCCTTCTGGGAGAAGCGAAGTCTCCCTAAGCTAGAAGATCGTTGGGTACAGCCGGGACCAGCTGCTTCGAAAGCATCACCAAACCAGGGATTCAAGCTTCAGGAGGCTAATTTGCATATTCCAGGTGCCTTCTGGGAGAAGCGAAGTCTCCCTAAGCTAGAAGATCGTTGGGTACAGCCGGGACCAGCTGCTTCGAAAGCATCACCAAACCAGGGATTCAAGCTTCAGGAGGCTAATTTGCATATTCCAGGTGCCTTCTGGGAGAAGCGAAGTCTCCCTAAGCTAGAAGATCGTTGGGTACAGCCGGGACCAGCTGCTTCGAAAGCATCACCAAACCAGGGATTCAAGCTTCAGGAGGCTAATTTGCATATTCCAGGTGCCTTCTGGGAGAAGCGAAGTCTCCCTAAGCTAGAAGATCGTTGGGTACAGCCGGGACCAGCTGCTTCGAAAGCATCACCAAACCAGGGATTCAAGCTTCAGGAGGCTAATTTGCATATTCCAGGTGCCTTCTGGGAGAAGCGAAGTCTCCCTAAGCTAGAAGATCGTTGGGTACAGCCGGGACCAGCTGCTTCGAAAGCATCACCAAACCAGGGATTCAAGCTTCAGGAGGCTAATTTGCATATTCCAGGTGCCTTCTGGGAGAAGCGAAGTCTCCCTAAGCTAGAAGATCGTTGGGTACAGCCGGGACCAGCTGCTTCGAAAGCATCACCAAACCAGGGATTCAAGCTTCAGGAGGCTAATTTGCATATTCCAGGTGCCTTCTGGGAGAAGCGAAGTCTCCCTAAGCTAGAAGATCGTTGGGTACAGCCGGGACCAGCTGCTTCGAAAGCATCACCAAACCAGGGATTCAAGCTTCAGGAGGCTAATTTGCATATTCCAGGTGCCTTCTGGGAGAAGCGAAGTCTCCCTAAGCTAGAAGATCGTTGGGTACAGCCGGGACCAGCTGCTTCGAAAGCATCACCAAACCAGGGATTCAAGCTTCAGGAGGCTAATTTGCATATTCCAGGTGCCTTCTGGGAGAAGCGAAGTCTCCCTAAGCTAGAAGATCGTTGGGTACAGCCGGGACCAGCTGCTTCGAAAGCATCACCAAACCAGGGATTCAAGCTTCAGGAGGCTAATTTGCATATTCCAGGTGCCTTCTGGGAGAAGCGAAGTCTCCCTAAGCTAGAAGATCGTTGGGTACAGCCGGGACCAGCTGCTTCGAAAGCATCACCAAACCAGGGATTCAAGCTTCAGGAGGCTAATTTGCATATTCCAGGTGCCTTCTGGGAGAAGCGAAGTCTCCCTAAGCTAGAAGATCGTTGGGTACAGCCGGGACCAGCTGCTTCGAAAGCATCACCAAACCGCGCGCCTTATGGCGCGCGAATTTTTGCCTGTAGGACATTATTGCAAGAGAGCTTGGCTGAGTAGATTACACAAGAAGGAAAACACACAGCAAGTCAGCAGGATCTAGGAGCAACATGGCAGATGTGACAACCTACATGGTGAGCTGCAGCATGTGCTACATGTTCACAGATCGACCAGAAGAAGAATCCAATTTCACCTGTCAGAAGTGTAGACTAGTGGCCCTTTTAGAAGAAAAGGTGCGGGGTCTGGAAGAAAGAATAGCAACTTTGAAACTCATCAAAGAGAATGAAGACTTTCTAGGCAGAACAGAAGCATCTCTACTGGTCACAGAAGGTGAAAAAAGTGTCAGAGAACCTCCAAAAGCAGATGAGTGGAAGCATGTGACCAAAAGAAGCAAGAAGACCATGGAGAAATCACCAACCACACAACTGAAGAACCGATATCAAATCTTTGTAGAGGATGAAGATGGCACACCTAAGAATGAAGCAATACCAGCAAGCAAAAAAGAAAAGGGCACACAGCAACAAGTGACAGCAAAAAGTACAGCCAAGAAGCAACGAAGAGTGGTGGTGGTGGGAGACTCACTACTGAGAGGCACAGAAGCAGCCATCTGCAGACCGGACATAACTGCAAGAGAAGTATGCTGCCTTCCAGGTGCGATGATCAAGGATGTGACCGATAGGATACCAAAGCTCTTCAGCTCCAAGGACGTCCACCCATTTCTTCTGATACATGTTGGCACCAATGACACGGCAAGGAAGGACCTACCGACAATCTGCAAGGACTTTGAAGAGTTGGGGAAGAAAGTAAAGGAACTGGATGCACAGGTAGTTTTTTCTTCTATCCTTCCAGTAGACGGGCATGGCACCAGGAGATGGAACAGGATCCTTGATGCAAACAACTGGCTAAGACGATGGTGCAGACAACAAGGATTTGGATTCCTGGACCACGGTGTGAATTACTGGTATGATGGACTCCTCGCCAGAGACGGACTACACCTCAACAAACCTGGGAAACACACATTCGCCAGAAGACTCGCTACACTCATCAGGAGGGCGTTAAACTAGAAGAAGAGGGGACGGGAAGAAAAACATTAGACTCGAACAAAGACGACCCAGGAAAACATACTCAGAAGGGAGGTAAGAACATTTCTAAAACAATCCACAGTGAGGAGATTGGAACAAAACAAAATCCTCTAAACTGCATGCTCGCAAACGCCAGAAGCCTGACAAACAAGATGGAAGAACTAGAAGCAGAAATATCTACAGGTAACTTTGACATAGTGGGAATAACCGAGACATGGTTAGATGAAAGCTATGACTGGGCAGTTAACTTACAGGGTTACAGTCTGTTTAGAAAGGATCGTAAAAATCGGAGAGGAGGAGGGGTTTGTCTCTATGTAAAGTCTTGTCTAAAGTCCACTTTAAGGGAGGATATTAGCGAAGGGAATGAGGATGTCGAGTCCATATGGGTTGAAATTCATGGAGGGAAAAATGGTAACAAAATTCTCATTGGGGTCTGTTACAAACCCCCAAATATAACAGAAAGCATGGAAAGTCTACTTCTAAAGCAGATAGATGAAGCTGCAACCCATAATGAGGTCCTGGTTATGGGGGACTTTAACTACCCGGATATTAACTGGGAAACAGAAACCTGTGAAACCCATAAAGGAAACAGGTTTCTGCTAATAACCAAGAAAAATTATCTTTCACAATTGGTGCAGAATCCAACCAGAGGAGCAGCACTTTTAGACCTAATACTATCTAATAGACCTGACAGAATAACAAATCTGCAGGTGGTTGGGCATTTAGGAAATAGCGACCACAATATTGTGCAGTTTCACCTGTCTTTCACTAGGGGGACTTGTCAGGGAGTCACAAAAACATTGAACTTTAGGAAGGCAAAGTTTGAACAGCTTAGAGATGCCCTTAATCTGGTAGACTGGGACAATATCCTCAGAAATGAGAATACAGATAATAAATGGGAAATGTTTAAGAACATCCTAAATAGGCAGTGTAAGCGGTTTATACCTTGTGGGAATAAAAGGACTAGAAATAGGAAAAACCCAATGTGGCTAAACAAAGAAGTAAGACAGGCAATTAACAGTAAAAAGAAAGCATTTGCACTACTAAAGCAGGATGGCACCATTGAAGCTCTAAAAAACTATAGGGAGAAAAATACTTTATCTAAAAAACTAATTAAAGCTGCCAAAAAGGAAACAGAGAAGCACATTGCTAAGGAGAGTAAAACTAATCCCAAACTGTTCTTCAACTATATCAATAGTAAAAGAATAAAAACTGAAAATGTAGGCCCCTTAAAAAATAGTGAGGAAAGAATGGTTGTAGATGACGAGGAAAAAGCTAACATATTAAACACCTTCTTCTCCACGGTATTCACGGTGGAAAATGAAATGCTAGGTGAAATCCCAAGAAACAATGAAAACCCTATATTAAGGGTCACCAATCTAACCCAAGAAGAGGTGCGAAACCGGCTAAATAAGATTAAAATAGATAAATCTCCGGGTCCGGATGGCATACACCCACGAGTACTAAGAGAACTAAGTAATGTAATAGATAAACCATTATTTCTTATTTTTAGTGACTCTATAGCGACAGGGTCTGTTCCGCAGGACTGGCGCATAGCAAATGTGGTGCCAATATTCAAAAAGGGCTCTAAAAGTGAACCTGGAAATTATAGGCCAGTAAGTCTAACCTCTATTGTTGGTAAAATATTTGAAGGGTTTCTGAGGGATGTTATTCTGGATTATCTCAATGAGAATAACTGTTTAACTCCATATCAGCATGGGTTTATGAGAAATCGCTCCTGTCAAACCAATCTAATCAGTTTTTATGAAGAGGTAAGCTATAGGCTGGACCACGGTGAGTCATTGGACGTGGTATATCTCGATTTTTCCAAAGCGTTTGATACCGTGCCGCACAAGAGGTTGGTACACAAAATGAGAATGCTTGGTCTGGGGGAAAATGTGTGTAAATGGGTTAGTAACTGGCTTAGTGATAGAAAGCAGAGGGTGGTTATAAATGGTATAGTCTCTAACTGGGTCGCTGTGACCAGTGGGGTACCGCAGGGGTCAGTATTGGGACCTGTTCTCTTCAACATATTCATTAATGATCTGGTAGAAGGTTTACACAGTAAAATATCGATATTTGCAGATGATACAAAACTATGTAAAGCAGTTAATACAAGAGAAGATAGTATTCTGCTACAGATGGATCTGGATAAGTTGGAAACTTGGGCTGAAAGGTGGCAGATGAGGTTTAACAATGATAAATGTAAGGTTATACACATGGGAAGAGGGAATCAATATCACCATTACACACTGAACGGGAAACCACTGGGTAAATCTGACAGGGAGAAGGACTTGGGGATCCTAGTTAATGATAAACTTACCTGGAGCAGCCAGTGCCAGGCAGCAGCTGCCAAGGCAAACAGGATCATGGGGTGCATTAAAAGAGGTCTGGATACACATGATGAGAGCATTATACTGCCTCTGTACAAATCCCTAGTTAGACCGCACATGGAGTACTGTGTCCAGTTTTGGGCACCGGTGCTCAGGAAGGATATAATGGAACTAGAGAGAGTACAAAGGAGGGCAACAAAATTAATAAAGGGGATGGGAGAACTACAATACCCAGATAGATTAGCGAAATTAGGATTATTTAGTCTAGAAAAAAGACGACTGAGGGGCGATCTAATAACCATGTATAAGTATATAAGGGGACAATACAAATATCTCGCTGAGGATCTGTTTATACCAAGGAAGGTGACGGGCACAAGGGGGCATTCTTTGCGTCTGGAGGAGAGAAGGTTTTTCCACCAACATAGAAGAGGATTCTTTACTGTTAGGGCAGTGAGAATCTGGAATTGCTTGCCTGAGGAGGTGGTGATGGCGAACTCAGTCGAGGGGTTCAAGAGAGGCCTGGATGTCTTCCTGGAGCAGAACAATATTGTATCATACAATTATTAGGTTCTGTAGAAGGACGTAGATCTGGGTATTTATTATGATGGAATATAGGCTGAACTGGATGGACAAATGTCTTTTTTCGGCCTTACTAACTATGTTACTATGTTACTATGTAAACATCCATTTTAGAGAAGATGGCACAGTTATGCTGACCATCCCTGAAGATGCAGAAACTCTGGAACCATATGTTAGAATACAGGCAATGGAGGATTTTCCCGAAATTTACACTCAACAAGCAAAAATTGACTTGTCTCGGGTTCCTGACAGCCTATGGGCAAAAGGAGACACTGATGTAGGATTTTTATCAGTAGCTCCTATACTGTTAGAAACTGCCCCGGGAACCATATTACCTCAGCTTAGGCAATACCCCATCAGCGCCCAGCAAGAACAGGCGATTTCTCAACAAATTCAGGATTATGTGTTACAAGGTGTTTTGGTAGAAATCAGGTCACCCGCCAATACACCCTTATATCCTGTTAAAAAGAAAGTGTCCTCCAAAGAAACTATGGTGAAATATCGCATGGTGCACGACTTATGGGAAATCAATAAGGTTTTGGCACCGGTCACCCCTGTGGTACCGAATCCTCATACCTTACTGTCTCAAATTCCCAGCACTGCTGCATATTTTACGGTAATTGACTTATCAAACGCATTTTTTTCTGTGCCACTACATAAGAACTGTTGGCATTTGTTTGCCTTTACATTCAAGGGTAAACAATTAGCATGGACAAGATTGCCACAAGGTATGGTACACTCACCAACTTTGTACTCTGAAGCAATGCAGACCGTGCTAAAAAATTTCATCCCAGAACCAGGAGTAGCCATTCTACAGTATGTAGATGACTTACTTATTTGTTGCCCTGATGAGCAGACGGCAGTTACCTCAACTGTTAATTTCTTAATTTTCCTAGCGCAAGAAGGCTGTAAAGTAAATAGACAGAAACTCCAGGCTTGTCAACAAACAGTCGTGTTTTTAGGTCACTGCATATCACAGGGCATCAGACACCTCACACCTCAACGTACGGAAGCCATACGTAACATGCTTGAACCCAGGAATCACAAACAGCTGCGTGCTTTCCTAGGTATTGTTTCACACTGTAGACAGTGGATCATACATGCAAGTCAACTCATGCAGCCTTTATATGACTGTATTGCCAACACACCATATTCACTCAGTGAAGAGGCTAAACAGTCATTTTCCTCTTTGAAAACAGCACTGGTGTCAGCTCCGGCTTTGGGACTCCCAGACTACACTAAACCTTTTCAATTGATGGCAGCTGAGATATCCTCACATGCTACAGGGGTGCTCACACAAAAACATGGAAACAAACAGAGACCTGTGGCATACATATCAGCTCATCTGGACCCTGTAGCTAGAGCCGCACCTTCTTGTGTAAGAGTAGTAGCCACAATTTCACTGTTATTAGATAAAGCTTCTGAGATTGTTCTTGATCACCCACTTCTAGTTCAGACCACTCATGATGTACATGGCATTCTTAACCAGGTCCAACCTAAACATATTTCAATGGCCAGACACCTCCGTCTCCAATGTTCCCTACTACTGCCGCCCAACATTTCCTTTGCCAGGATTCAGACTCTTAATCTCGTGTCTTTGCTCCCTTTAGAGTCTGAGGGGGGTACCATACCTGAGGAAACTGCACTCTCCAACTCCTTTGAAACTGCACTCTCCAACTCCTTTGACCCATCAAAGTCAATGCATGATTGTGTACAATTAATGGAACAAGAGACTCAGGGCTTATGTAATGTACGTGACAAGCCACTCTGTAATGCTACATTTGAACTTTTCATAGATGGCAGTAGATATGCAGATATGAATGGACAATTTCATACAGGTTATGCGGTAGTAACTCAGCATGAAGTGCTGAAAGCAGAACCTCTCCCTGCTAATCAGTCTGCACAAGAAGCAGAACTTACGGCATTAGTTGAAGCTCTAAAAATAGCCAAAGATCAGACAGCAAACATATACACTGATTCTAGATATGCACATGGCATTATTTTCGATTTTGGCGTAATATGGAGAGCCAGAGGTTATATGACTGCTTCAGGCCAACCTGTTAAACATGCCTCCCTCATTAGACAGATTCTGGAGGCAGCACAAGAAACTAAAGAAATAGCGGTGATAAAGGTAGCTGCACATGTGAGACTCGACACCGAGGAAGCCAGGGGTAACGATAAAGCCGATAAGGCAGCAAAACAGGCAGCACGTAAACCCTTACATCATGCCCACACACTAGATAGCTCTGAAGATGATGAGGAAAGATTGAAGGAAGCTCAGAAACAGGTAGACGACGAAGAACGAGGGCAGTGGCAGAAAAAAGGGGCAGAAGATCAGCAAGGATTATGGAAAAAAGGAACTTTGTTGTGTTTACCCAGAGCCTGGTACCCCGCAGTGGCAAGTGACCTCCACCTACCCACGCATGTGTCGGCAAATGGTATGACGCTCAAGGTAAAAGAAAGGTGGTTGGCTCCAGGCTTTGGTAATTTTGCTCGGAACATGTGTGCTGCATGCGCTATATGCCTGGCACACAATCCAGGTCAGGCCATTAAAACCCCAACCAAGCATCATGTAAGACCACTGTATCCCTTTCAAAGACTCCAGATCGACTACATCCAACTTCCTAGGTACAATGGATACGAATATGTGCTTGTGTGTGTGGACATGTTCTCAGGGTGGCCAGAGGCTTATCCAGTTCGTAAAGCCTCAGCAAAAACTACTGCCATTAAAATAGCACATGAACTGATACCCCGTTACGGCATGCCTGAGGTGATCGAGTCAGATAGGGGTACCCATTTTACTGGGGAAATATTCCAGAATGTTATGAAAATGTTGGGAGTAGAAAACCAGTTTCACACTCCATATCATCCACAGAGTTCAGGTAAAGTGGAAAGATTAAATGGGACAATAAAATTAAAAATCCAGAAGGCCATGGCAGAAACAGGAAAGCCTTGGACCGAGTGTCTACCACTTGCCCTGTATTCCATCCGAAACACCCCAAGGGGGAAGGCTAAGCTGTCACCACATGAGATTCTTTTTGGTAGAGCAGCAAATTTGGGTTGTTATTTTCCACAACAACTGATGTTGAATACTGAGACTTTAACTGCTTATGTACAAGAATTACAAAAACGTTTAACTAAAGTGCATTCGCAAGTTTTTGCTTCCCTTCCAGATCCAGAAAATCTCGAAGGAGGCCACAAGTTGGAACCTGGTGATCAAGTCTACGTGAAAAGACACACCAGAAAGACTCTGGAACCGAGATTTGACGGACCTTTCCAAGTCCTGTTAACAACTCCAACAGCAGTCAAGCTTGAAGGAAAGGCATCATGGATACATGCAAGCCATTGCAAAAAAAGCAGTATAAGACTCATGATATTGATGTTAATAATGTTAACCTCAACGGAGGCATGGGAAAGACTGAATTCTCTAGCCCCTTTGAACAATAGATTCGTACAACATCATAGAAAATTAGTGCATGACTTGTTAAATAATACGCAACCCCTGGCAGATTGTTGGATCTGTACCCATTCACCAGTATCAGCCACAAGTATACCTTTTCTAGCAGTTCCCGTGTCAGCTGAAGAAATATTCGCTTGGCCTAATTGTTCAGACAACCTGGCCAACAACCAACCTGGCAATACTAGGCTATGGAATACTACAATCGCCATACCAATTGTGGGATGGGTAGAATTTCCTTGGTGGCAGGGCAATCTTACAGGAAAAATAGACAACTTACAATATTTAGCATTCAAGGGAGGAAAATGGGTACCTAGGAATAAGACTGGATTAACTGATTTAGGACAGGTCCCCACTGAAAATCTACAGCTCAGTTTCAGTACAACCACCCCTTCCTCTGATGCTTTCAAACCTACAGTATTGGAAAGATACATACATAATAGAAAATGGGAACATTCTGAGTTGTTCCCCCAAGGTGATGCAGACAGTTGTACAAGTAAGCCAGGGAACCTGGTTTGTAATGAATCCAATGAGTATGTCAACGGAATGCATGTATGTGGGAATCCCGCAGCCGGGTACTGTAGCCCCTTGGGACAAAAACCCTCTTGGTGTATGCTTCAGAATGTATCTAGTTTTGTGGATTTGGCTCACAGATTGGTATTGCAGCACTCAGCTTTGTGGGATCTGCCTGAGGGTACATTTTGGATATGCGGAGAAGGAGCATATAAATGGCTTCCCGTAGGTATAAAGGGTACTTGTACATTAGGACGCCTAACCCCGGCTACTTTCATAATTTCAAATAAACAAGTGAATATGCAAGCCGTGCCCAAGCACACACTGTATAAAAGAGCTGCAGATAACTCACCACGTCCCTCGGGGAGGCCGCATATAGTACAAATGGGAATTCCCAACAAAATTGCTAGTACCATTTTTATTTATCCTATGTTAACACAAATGTGGGATAAATTAGTTAGAGCCACGGATTATCTAGATGATCAGATTTGGGATATATTGGACATATTAAATACTAGTATAGCTGTACAGAATCAGCTTATAATAGTCACTAACCAACATACCCTGGTATTGGATTACCTAACTGCCTCACAAGGGGGTATGTGTCAAATCATCGGACCCACCTGCTGTCATTATATAGACCCGAATAGTACTATGAGTATGAGATTTAAATTAAAAGACGTACAACGACTCAGGGATCAGTATGACAAAGACAATGACCAAAATAAGGATAGCTGGTGGTCAGATACCTTTTCTTTTCTTAACCCGGCCAATTGGTTCAGAGGGATCGGTGGGTGGGTTACCGGGATTATGCAAAGCCTAATACATACAGTTATGGTTATTGTAATTATATATGTATTATTCAAGGTTGTACTCAAGGGTATCTCGGTATGCACAAATAAATTTTGTGTAATGGATGCGAGAATATAAAGTTTTTTTTTGTAATATCACAAAAAGAATGACTAAAATGATCGACAAGGTTTTGAATGGAATATGTCAAAGGGGGGATTGTGAAGAGCAGAACAAAAATGATTACCTCAATGAACAAAAATAAAAAAAAAGAATTTGTGATAAATATTGACCTGTCCATTCAAGGACATTTTAGCTATAGTATGAAATCCTGTTTTTCTTGTCTGTGGAATTGCCTTTGTACTGTTTGTTGTGAAACTGCCGCCCACGAAACTGTTTTCTTTTCTTTTCTTTCTTTCCTGTTTTGTCTCTTTGTTTAAACATGCAAAACTTGTATAACCACTAAACCTACTGAAACAACTATATAAAGAAGGGATAGCACCTTGAAGGCAGGCGTGCTTCAGAGACTTCCCAGTGATACACTATACAAGACGTGTCTTGTGTATTATTTCTGGTGATTCCCCACTTCCAAAGGCTGCTCCGACTGAGTGTGATCCCGACATTGCATTTTAATGCAATGTCGCGGCGACCAAAAAAAGTAATTCTGGCGTTTCTAATTTTTTCCTCGCTACGCCATTTAGCGATCAGGTTAATGCTTTTTTTTATTGATAGGTCGGGCGATTCTGATTCTGGGCGATTTGTTTCACTTTTTTTTACTTTTTTTTAACTTTTTCCATGCTTCAATAGCCTCCATGGGAGGCTAGAAGCTGGCAATACTCGATCGGCTCTGCAACATGGCAGCAACCATCAGATCGCTGCTATGCAGCAGAAATGCAGGTGTGCTATGAGCGCCGACCACAGGGTGGCGCTCACAGCTATCGGGGATCAGTAACCATAGAGGTCTCAAAGACCTCTATGGTTACAATTCAGAAGCATCGCTGACCCCCGATCATGTGACCGGGGTCGGCGATGCGCGCATTTCCGGCCGCACGGCCGGAAGCGGTAGTTAAATGCCGCTGTCTGCGTTTGACAGTGGCAATTAACTAGTTAATAGCGGCGGGTGAATCGCGATTTCACCCACCACTATTGCGGGCACATGTCAACTGTTCAAAACAGCTAACATGTCCCGGCTTTGATGAGGGCTCACCGACGGAGCCCGCATCAAAGCGGGGCTTCTGACCTCGGACATACTATCCCGTCCGAGGTCAGAAAGGAGTTAAGCAAGAGGCACCACTAACCAAACAACACTATGAAGACCAAGGAGATCTCCAAACAAGTCAGGGACAAAGTTGATGAAAGTAGTTGAGAAGTAAAAGTCAGGGTTGTGTTATAAAAAAAAATCTCAATCTCTGATGATCCACTGGAGCACCATCAATTCCATTATCATCAAATGGAAAGAACATGACAGGGCCGTTATCAGGGCATTACTGGCCTTACTGATGTATGAGGCCTGATGGGCAGAGGGGGCCCACAGCGGACCCTCTGTGTTCTGCTCACTGGGCCCCAGTGGCAGGATCCTGACGCTTCAGTAACTGATTGCATCTCCTCCGACACACGATCAGTTAAAATCTGTTGCTGTGCAGGAGATTCCTCCTGCACGGCAACAGTTAACAGCTACCAACCAATCACAGGCCGGCAGCTGACGTTAGGCTACGTTCACATTTGCGGTGTGCGCCGCAGCGTCGCCGCCGCAACAAAATGCATGCGTCGTGCGGCCCTATCGTTAACATTGGCGCCGCATGGGGCCGCATGTACATGCGTTGTAATGCGTTTTGGTGCGTTGTACGCCGCATGCGGCGTTAGGGCGCACCTGTCAGGGCGTGGCAAACGCAACATGTTGCATTTTTCGGGCGGCGCCGACCTTTTAAAAAACGCATGCGTCGTGTTTGCGTCGTCGATGCGCCTTTTTCCCCATTGACTTGTATTGACAACGCAGACGACGCAAGTACTTGCGTCGTGGTGCGTTGTACGACGCATGCGTTTTCCAATAAAAAATGCAAAACATTGTCTAGACTTTGTCTAGACACTAAACAAAAAACTATATATATAAAAAAAAAGGGGGTTTGGCATTGTCTTTCACAAGGCATCACACAAGACAAGACTGAGAGGATAATCTGCTTTCCAAACCTGTAAGTATATATTTCTCTTTGCATATTTTTTATTCTGTGTTTTATTTCTTGATTTTTATTTAATTTGTGCAATGTTTGGTCTGTGCTATTTTACGGTTATGGCACTGTGGGTTGTTATTGAAAAATTGTTTTTCTGGTTCTGATGTTCTTCTGGCGTTATATGATGGCGTTTATTGTCTTCGGCCTTGCTTGTTTTTGGCTTGGTTTTGGATTGGTTTTGTGTTGTTCTGGTGTCATGCGGTTGTTCAATGTCTTTTTTTTGGCTCATTTTTTCTTGCTAAATTTCTGGTGCATGTTTTTCTGGTTTCTATTGTTGGGGGTAACTGTATGGCGTTTTCTTGGCTCATGTCTTGCTGTGTTTTATTATGCTGTTGGCTTTTTTCTTCTTTCCTTGAGTGTCTTTTCTTGCTGGTCGGGGGGCTACATTTATGATGTTTCAGTTGTATTGTATAGTTCCGTGCTGCTATGCCATTCTAGTTTCAATTGTAGTTTCCCTTTTTTTTTTTATCTCTGATGGTTTTCCGTCGTTTTCCGTATGGCATACATCTTCCTTCCTTGACTGTTTGCATTGCCAAGTGTGTAGTATAATGGTTTTTTTTTTTTTTTTTTGGTGGGGCCCTTTTTTTAATTTCATGTGTTTTCTTTTCTATTTGACTATGGTTTATCTTTGGGTTGCTTTATATTTTTACAGCGGTTGTCCCGTAATGTTTATTGCTTATTATCTAGAATGGTATTTATCGCCTTTTTCTGATGTCTTTCTGTGGTTAGATGTCACCAGATGGTGTTGTTTTGGATCATGTCTTGTTGTAATTGTAAAGTATGGCGTTCATTAGTTTGCTATTTCATTGTGCCTTTTTTTTCCTGTAAGGTTTTTTTTGTAAGTTTTTATATTTAAAAATTTGGACATAGGTGTCTATTTTTGCCTAATTTTGTTTGGGTCTATTCTTGTATTGTTTCTTCTATTGTCTTCTCTTGCAATGTATGGCGTTGTGGTGTCGCTTTTTGAGTTTGCATTGTCCTATCAGTCAACAGTCAATTGTGGTTGTTTTAATTTTTTGGGCCTATTTTATTGTATGTGGCATTGTTAGCTTTGGATGTGATTTTTTTGCTCATTTTTTCATTGCAGAACAAACTTGCAAGAATGGCGAGTGACTCTGAACATAGCCAATCGGCGCGGGGGAGTGCGGTGAGTAATTATGTCCATTTGCTTACTATTCGCTGCCATTTGTAGCATTGACAATAATTTTTGTATACAATTTTTACAGGCTTCTTCAAGTGAGGGGGAAGGCAGTCAGCGGGAGCAGCGAGGTCGGGGCCAAGGTGTGGCGTCAGGCCGGCGAGTGAGTATTTTTTTTTTTTTTTTTTTTTTTAGTAGCATCCTGCTGTGAGGAACATTACATTTGGGTAGCATCCTGCTTTCACTAGGGATGTTTACTAAGCTTACATTATAGCTTTTCAGGGCAGCAAGTATTGGGGGAAGGTAACAAAGTTGAACTCCCTGCACAAAAACATTCCAAAATACAGGTGTAGAAACTATCAATATACATACATCAAATGGCAAAGGATAGGGCCAAGGTACATATCATGGCAGGTGCTGGTGGTTGTTAATATTTGCATATTTGTAACCTTTTTGTTTTCTAATTTTTCTAGGTTTCACAACGGGACCAAGGAGATGCCGGAGTTGATGTGGAGCTCCTGATCTCCAGCATCCAGGAGTGTGGCCCGTTGTGGGACAGCCGTGACCCCCGGCACATGGACCAGGTGGTGTTGAGGCGTTTGTGGGTAGAGGTGGCAAAGTCGCTGTGGGATGGCTTTGAAAGCGCTTCAGCCAAGGACAAAGCCAACTTTGGTGAGTATTGCTGATACGCCGTGCTGATACGCTGCTATGACCCATCTTGCCAGGATAAACACAACCGTGTGTGATGCGATCAACGCCTAAACTTTGCATCGCACACGGTTGTTTTATCCTTTTAAAATGCTAAATATGTAACCTTTTTTTTTTCTTTGCATTCACAGTTAAAAAGTTGAGGATCAGATGGCGATCCATGAAGGACCGTTTCAATAAGGGGATCCGTGCTGAGGAGGAGCAATCGAAGAGTGGTGCTGCTGCGGCCAAGTCTGTGCCATACAAGTACAACAGGGCGTTACAGTTCTTAAGACCGGTCCTTGGCCGCCGACAGTAAGTATTTTGTCCACATACCATATTGCACAGCCACATTACATTGCCCAGCCACATAGCATATTGCACAGCCACATAGTGCATTGCCCAGCCACGTACATTGTGCATCCACATAGTATATTGCCAGGCCACTATATCGCAGCCACATAGTACACGTTCTAGCCACGTATCCACATAGTATATTTCCCAGGCACATAGTGTATTGGCCATCCATGTAGTCAGCGTAGCATATTGGCCATCCACGTAACTTTTTCCCTAGTGGAATGGTATATAGCCCATTAGTAATTTTTAGGGTTAAGCGTGAGTCCTTGTAGTCCATGACAGGTTACGTTCTGAGTCAGGGTAGTTCTGATCGCAGGAATAATGATGACGTCTCGATCACATGATCCTAACGTCATGGCCGTTCCTGCGATCAGATCAGCAAAGTCACTGTGTATTTTTTTTTTTTTTTTTAATTTTTATCTTGACGTTAAATTTTATACTATTTTTGCGGCATAGGCAGCGTCAAGAAAGAGTTTTAGACAAAATTTTTTTTTACCCATGACAGTGGTATGCGGTCAAAAGGCTTTGGCAGCGGGAATGAACATTTATTTTCTGCCGTTGGTATGTCCATGATTGTTATCGTCAGCCATAACGGTCAGCTGGCGATAACAATCAGCAATTTATTATAGGCCACACAGACTGAGAGACAGAGGATTTGTATTGTTGTGTAATGTAATGTTAATTTTATTACAGGAGTTGGCGTATGGGATAGGTTATTAATTGAAGACTAATTTTTCCCTTATCTTTTCACAGGACACACAGCAGCACCCTCGAGCGAGCTCGCCCCGCAGGAGCGGACCTTCATGAATCGCCATCTGACCCATCACAGCCCTCCCACAGCGACAGCAGGCTTGCACCGCCATCTGGAGAACCGGCAGCCGGTACATCAGGTGTTCCCCTGCCCGAGGCCTCTGGCGCACCTTCGTTCGGGAATTCCCGACAGCGCCAGCGGGCCTCGGACAGGCCAGCCATGCCCGAATTTTTGCATTTGAGCACGGTTTTCCAGAACTGTTTCAAGGCGTTGAGCGATAAAATGGACACTCGTCTGTCCAATATCGACCGGCGCCTTGAAACTATGGAATCCGAGCTCTCGAGTCCGGCCAAACATTTTTTTAGTACCATTGCTAAGGGCATGGTGGAACACCTTACGCCGGAACTCCAGATTTCAGTGATGCAGGCCTGCAACACTGCCTACGTGAGGGCTCTGCAGCAGGCTCGGGTCATGCAGTCAGCGACAATGCCTGTAGTGCCGTCGCTGGCTAGCATGACTCCGACTCCTGCTGGAGAGCCACTCCAGCCACCCCACTGTGGTCCACGTGCCGAGGGACGCCACCACAGGCACCATAGCATTGTGCCGCCGACTCCTGCTCCTGCCAGGCCCTCATCCTCCCGTAGGCGTCATTCTGGGGGAGCTGCCGCGGGAGAGAAAAAAAGAAAAAAAAGGAAGAGGACACACACTGAGGCACACACTGAGGCTCTGGCTGCTCCAGTACAGACACAAAGTGCGCGTCGGGGCTCTAGCCGCAGCAGGAGCAGCCAGGGCCAACCAAGAACCTCGCAAAGGCTTGTGTTGCCTCCTCCCTCCCCTACAGAGGTGGCGGTTTCTTCCCCAGTATACCCTGTGGAGGGTTTGGACCTGCCATCGAGCCTCCTGGACTATAGGTCATCATCCTCCTCTTCGTCATCATCCTCCTCTTCGTCATCATCCTCCTCTTCCTCTCCCCATTCCAAACAAGAGACATACCATTCCCCCATGGTGGCAGAGGTTGATACCCCCTAAGTTTATTTCCCCCTTTTTTTTTCTGTTTCCCCCCAATAAAAAAAGTTTGTTTTAAATCAACAATATTTGTTCTTATTTTCCAGTATACTTCTCGGCAAGTCACGCCGTGCGCTGTCTACACATATTTTGTGCTTCAAACACCTCATATATGCAATGTCAGACACTATTTTTACAATTGTTATTTTGCCTTTTTTTGGCTGTCTCCCATTGCTGTATGAGGTGTTTACAAACACTAAAGTGTATGAGGTACAAACACTAAAGTGTATGAGGTGTTTTCAAACACTAAGGGTATGTGTCCACGCTCAGGATTGCATCAGGATTTGGTCAGGATTTTACATAAGTATTTGTAACCCAAAACCAGGAGTGGGTGATAAATACAGAAGTGGAGCAGATGTTTCTATTCTACTTTTCCTCTAATTGTTCCACTCCTGGTTTTGGCTTACAAATACTGATGAAAAATACTGACAAAATCCTGATGCAATCCTGAACGTGGACACATACCGTAAAGGTACCTTCACACTTAACAATGCTGCAGCGAAACAGACAATGATGCAGATCACTGCAGCGTCGCTGTTTGGTCACTGGAGAGCTGTCACACAGACAGCTCTCCAGCGACCAACGATGCCGAGGTCCCCGGGTAACCAGGGTAAACATCAGGTTGCTAAGCGCAGGGCCACGCTTCCGATGTTTACTCTGGTTACCAGTGTTAAATGTAAAAAAAAACAGTACATATACTCACAATCGCGTCCTCCGGCGTCCGCTTCCCTGCACTGACTGAGTGACGGCCCTAACAGCAGAGCGGTCACATCACCGCTGTGCTGTGCATTCACTTTACGGCCGGCGCTCAGTCAGTGCAGGAAGCGGACGCCGGGGGACGCGAAGATGAGTATATGTACTGTATTTTTTTTTTACATTTAACACTGGTAACCAGGGTAAATATCAGGTTACTAAGCGCCGCCCTACGATATTTACCCTGGTTACCATTGTAAAACATTTCTGGTATCGTTGCTTTTGCTGTCAAACACAACGATACACGGCGATCTGACAAACAAATAAATATGTTATATGGTATGGTATAAAAATGTTATTTGAAGCAGGGTATAAAAATTAGAAAAAATTTTTATTAAACAACAACATTTTAAAAACAAAGGGTTCCAATTTTTTATATAAGGCACATTACATTTGTGAACTATAGGTAGATGCCAAATTTGACATAACCAAACCAACCTAAACGGATAACATTTATTGCACATTTACTGGAGAATTAGTTTATTATCATATTATATTTTTAGCACAGTCACAGTAGAGGTATTTATTGGTGTAGTTAAAACCAGAATACAGTCCAACAGTAACATTATTACTACACCATTTGATCTTGCCATGACACACAGCCAACATCTGACACAAAATAGGCCGCAAAACGATCCCTCATCTGCGCAATTTCCACACTTGTCCTCAGAGGATGATCATGGTAATCGGGCAATGGGTTGGCTATGGGTTCATCGAGTTCCACATTCAGTCTCTCTTTGGCCATAATGTAATTGTGGAGAACCACACAAGCCTTCACCACCTCATCCACTGTTTCAATTTTAAGATTAATGGCGGATCCTAATATCCGCCATTTGGAGACAAGGATGCCAAAGGCGCACTCCACAGTCCTTCTGGCCCTGGACAGTCTGTAATTGAAAACCCTTTTTGTATGGTCCAAGCCCCGACTGGAGTAGGGTTTCAATAGGTTGGCAGACATTTGGAATGCCTCATCCCCAACCACAACAAATGGCATCGCAGGGCCTTCAGTGTGGGGAAGAGGTTGTGGCTGTGGGAAATTAAAATTGTTGCCATATAATTTTTGGCCCATATCCGACTCTTTAAATGTGCGTGAGTCATTTGCACGCCCAAACGCACCAATGTCCACTGCGAGAAAACGGCAGTCCGCATCGGCAATTGCCATGAGCACAGTTGAAAAGTATTTTTTGTAATTGTAGAAAAGGGATCCACTTTTCGCAGGCTTGGTAATCCGAATGTGCTTTCCATCCACTGCGCCAATACAGTTTGGAAAAGAACACACTTGCTCAAATTTCTGTGCGTTGGCCTCCCAGATTTCGCTTGTAGGGACGGGTAAAAATTCCTCCCGGAGATTATCCCACAATGCGCGGCATGTCTCAGCAATAATTCCGGAAAGAGTGGAGACTCCAATCCGGAATTGAAAATGAAGTGATCTTAAGGTCTCTCCGGTAGCCAGGAAACTGCCAAGAAGATAAAGAAATTTACATTAAAGTACATTGTAATTTATAAAAGTACATTGACCATACCAAACCCAAAAAAAAAAAAAAAAAAAGGGAAGAACATATCACAGTCATTCAAACAGCTACGTACCGTAGAGTCACCAGCAGCCGTTCCTCTGCGGAAATAGCTCTCCGGAGCTGCGTGTCCTGCCTGCTAATGGATCCTTCCACCCGACGCAGAAGATAGCGGAAGCTGTCCTGAGACATCCTGGTATATTCGAAATATTTCTCCAGGTTGTCATTCAGTTCGCCAAACAAGCAATGGTATGCTCCACGGCTCTCCCGGACTTCCACGATAGGGTGTATCCAAAAGCGGCGACGACTCCATCTCCGTTTTTCCCTTTCCCTTTGATGAAAACAGGCGACAGCATAGGCATGAGCCAAGGCAAATTCCATCTCCATATCCATGTAGATACTGTCCATGGGACGCTCCATCATGAATACCAGCAAAATGGGAGGATTCCATCTCTGCCAGGGTATATACACAATTACATAACACCAACCCTCTTCTAGCCATTGGTGGTCCTTATCTATTGTGTAGACACTTTTTTATTGGGGGGGGGATGAAGAATGACTCACTGCACAAAAAACGCATGCGTCGAAAAACGCGTTTTTTGGTCAAAACGCAACTGCATTTCCAAAAAACGCAGCGTTTTGCATGCGTTTTGCTGCGTTTTTGTTTGCGTTGTGCGTTGCTGCGACGACGCTGCGGCGCACACCGCAAATGTGAACGTAGACTTAGCGCGTACTTCACCGACATATGATGTCACTGTCATACGCCGTCACGACACTGCGCACCTCATCTGAATCGGAGAGGAGGCCACCACTGGAGGTTGGCCAGGTATGGAGAAACTTTTTTTTTCTAAAGCCGCAGTATGGGGCATATTATACTGGTATAGGGCTGCATTATACCCCTATGGGGTGGAGGGAGGGAAAAGGGCTGCATTATACTATGGGGGTGCATTATAGTACTGTATGGCTGCATTATACTATGGGGGTGCATTTTAGTACTATAGGGTGCATTATACTGCTATGGGGCTGCATTATACTGCTATGGGGGTGCATTAAACTGCAATGGGGTGCATTATACTGCAATGGGGTGCATTATACTGCTATTGGGGAGCATTATACTGCAATGAGGCTGCATTATACTGCTATGGAGGTGCATTATACTGATATGGGGGTGCATTATACCACTTTGGGGCTGCATTATACTACTATCAGATTATACTATATATGACTATGGGGTACATTATACTCTATATGACTGTAGGGTACATTATACTACTATGGGGCTGCATTATACTGCTATATAAGACTATGGGGTACATTATACTATTATAGATGACTAAGGGGTAATATGGAGAGACATGGTGACGTATGGAGAGACATGAGGCAGAATGGGAGGACACGTGAGGTCCAGAATGGGAGGACACGTGGGGTCCAGAATGTGGGATATTATTGCTGTAAGGGCTAATTAAAGGATATTATTTTTGAGGATTCTGTTTTCAGTGTGAGGGAGGGGAGGTACTGTTACTGTGCAGGGCAACACGGTCCTTTTTTTTCATCTTGCGTAGTATAGAGGTTGGGGAAAAATTGGGGAATGTGCTGTAGATAACTTATTTTCTGCAGAGACGAGTCCTGGTTGGAAGAAGTGATGGCGGTGTGCACTGGATGAAGATAAAGAGCAAGGATGAAGGACTTCAACTAGAGACGTTACCGGTGAGTCAGTATGTTACCCGTACACTGACACTATACACTGTATACTATATACAGAGCTCATGTATATGATGTCACCGGTGATCACTGTATATTGCCTGTACACTGCCACTGTATACGAAGAATCTCCTTTGTATAATGGCTCTTATGGTGATATTAGTATTGTGTTTTTTTATTAATGATCAGTATTGTAGTATTCGGTCACTATGTTGTGGTAATATGTGGTATGGTCATGGTGTGGCGGTAATTGTTCCTTATATGTGCAATTATTCTGTCACTGTGGCGGTAATATATGGTTTTTACATGGTGTGGCGGTATTTGTAACTTGTATGCAGTATTATTCGGTCACTAAGTAGTGGTAATATGTAGTCTGGTCATGGTGTGGCGGTATTTGTTTCTTGTTTGTGATATATTGGTCATTTTAAAAATTGAAAAATAAATAAAAATATATCGCCATTGTATTGGATATTTTAGCAAATGATTAGTAAGTTACAGTAGAGTAGAGCACAGCCAAATGAGTGTACCTTGTCATGGTGGTGAATTAAAAAATCTTTTGGTCAAAACAAAAGCTGCTGGCTATGTATGTGATCTGATGATGGGAACTGTAAATGTGTGATTGGTGAGGATGTGGTGCAGAAGTGGAGTTTTTCCCAGAGAGGGCGGTGGCACTGTGGACAGTTAGAGGGGTGGAGTTGGGGCTAGGGTGGAGCCTGGGTGGACTCTCAAGGGGGCCCCCCAAATTTTGTCAGTATGGGGCCATGAAATTCTTAGTGGCAGCCCTGGAATTTGGTACCACAACAAACCTGCCAAGAGAGGGCTCTCCACCAAAACTCTCATCTCTAGCAAGTAGGGCACTAATCAGAGAGGCAGCACAGAAACCAAAAGTAACTCTAAAGGAGCTACAGAATTCACAAGCAGAGACTGGAGTATCTGTCCATACGACCAAAATAAACCATACACTCCATAGAGGTGGCCTTTATGAAAGAGTGGGCAAAAAAGCCTGTAATTACACACAAAAATAAGGCTCATTTTGAGTTTGCCAAAAGACATGTGGGAGACTCCCCAAACATATGGAGGAATGTGCTGTGGTCAGATGAGACCAAAATTGAACTTTTCGGCCACCAAGGTAAACGCTATGTCTGGCGCCAAGCCAACACAGCTCATCCGCCCAACAACCCCATCCCCACAGTGAAACATGGTGGCTGCATCAGCATGCTAAGGGGATGTTTTTCAGCAGCAGGGACAAGGAAAATGGTCCAAGTCGAGAGGAAGATGGATGATGCGAAATACAGGAATATTCTTGAGCAAAACCTGTTTGTCTATAAGTGATTTGAGGCTGGGAGATAAGTTCACCTTCCAAGTCAATGACCCAAAGCATACTGCTAAAACATCACTCAAGTGTTTAAGGGGAAACGTATAAATTAGTGATGAGCGAATATACTCGTTACTCAAGATTTCTGGAGCATGCTCGGGGGTCCTACGAGTATTTTTTAGAGTTCGGAGATTTTGTTTTTCTTGCCGCAGCTGAATGATTTACATCTGTTAGCCAACATACCGTAAGTACATGTGGGGATTCCCTACCAACCAGGCAACCACCACATGTACTTATGCTGGCTAACAGATGTAAATCATTCAGCTGTGGAAAGAAAAACGAAATCTCCGAGCACTAAAAAATACTCGGAGGACCTCCGAGCATGCTCGAGAAATCTCGAGTAACAAGTATATTTGCTCATCACTAGGGTTGAGCGAAACGGATCGGTCAATTTCATAAGTCGACGACTTTCGGCAAAGTCGGGTTTCGTGAAACCCGAGCCGATCCCACTGTGGGATCGGCCACGCGGTCGGTGATCTTCGCGCCAAAGTCGCGTTTCATATGATGCATTAAGCGCCATTTCTCAGCCAATGAAGGTGGACGCAGACTGTGGGCAGCGTGATGACATAGGTCTCAGTCCCCACCATCTTAGAGAAGGGCATTACAGTCATTGGCTTCCTTTCTGTGGCGTCACAGGGGCTATAAAGGGGCATGCACGCCGACCGCCATCTTACTTCTGCCGATCTGAGCATAGGGAGAGGTTGCTGTAGCTTCGTCTGAAGCAGGGATATTGTTAGGAAGGGAATATTAACCCCCAAACCGCTTGTGCTGTAGCAATTTCCACTGTCCAACACCACCTTTTCTTTGCAGGGACAGTGGAGGTTTTTTTTGGGTGCATCAGCTCTGTAGCTTATTAGGCTGCATTCTAAGGCTCCCTGATAGCTTCATTGCTGTTTGTACGCCGCTGTGCAAACCAACTGCTTTTTTCAAAGCAAAAATCTTGTTGCTCCTTCTTTTCTGCATAGTTCTCTTGTTTCTTTGTCCACACTCTTGTGTGCAGCAGTCCTTTTTATTGCTGCCATACTTGTCCTTTGATCATTGTAGGGAGATTGAAATTCGACTACAGCCCTTGTATTTTTTATATATCTGTCAACCACTTTCTGCCACTCAAACTGTTGTGTAATACAGTGGGCCTGATTTGTTGCTGCTGCCTCCCACATATAAAAAAGGGAGATTTGTATTGCCACTGAGTGCATCTGCACCAGTCCTGTTTGTGGCATCTGTCATCCGCTTTCTGCCATTCAAACTGTTGTGTCATATAGTGGGCCTGATTTTTTGCTGCTGTCTCCCACACATACAAAAAGGGAGAATTGTATTGCCACTGAGTGCATCTGTGTCAGTCCTGTTTGTGGCATCTGTCATCCACTTTCTGCCACTCAAACTGTTGTGTAATACAGTGGGCCTGATTTTTTGCTGCTCTCTCCCACACATAAAAAAGGGAGATTTGTATTGCCACTGAGTGCATCTGCGTCAGTCCTGTTTGTGGCATCTGTCATCCACTTTCTGCCATTCAAACTGTTGTGTCATATAGTGGGCCTGATTTTTTGCTGCTGTCTCCCACACATAAAAAAGGGAGAATTGTATTGCCACTGAGTGCATCTGCATCAGTCCTGTTTGTGGCATCTATCATCCACTTTCTGCAACTCAAACTGTTGTGTAATACAGTGGGCCTGATTTTTTCCTGCTGTCTCCCACACATAAAAAAGGGAGATTTGTATTGCCACTGATTGCATCTGCGTCAGTCCTGTTTGTGGCATCTGTCATCCACTTTCTGCCACTCAAACTGTTGTGTAATACAGTGGGCCTGATTTTTTCCTGCTGTCTCCCACACATAAAAAAGGGAGATTTGTATTGCCACTGAGTGCATCTGCGTAAGTCCTGTCTGTGGCATCTGTCATCCACTTTCTGCCACTCAAACTGTTGTGTAATACAGTGGGCCTGATTTTTTCCTACATTCTCCCACACATAAAAAAGGGAGATTTGTATTGCCACTGAGTGCATCTGCGTCAGTCCTGTTTGTGGCATCTGTCATCCACATTCTGCCACTCAAACTGTTGTGTAATACAGTGGGCCTGATTTTTTGCTGCTGTCTCCCCCACATAAAAAAGGGAGATTTGTATTGCCACTGAGTGCATCTGCGTCAGTCCTGTTTGTTGCATCTGTCATCCACTTTCTGCCATTCAAACTGTTGTGTAATACAGTGGGCCTGATTTTTTGCTGCTGTCTCCCACACATAAAAAAGGGAGATTTGTATTGCCACTGAGTGCATCTGCGTCAGTCCTGTTTGTGGCATCTGTCATCCACTTTCTGCCACCCAAACTGTTGTGCAATACAGTGGGCCTGATTTTTTGCTGCTGTCTCCCACACATAAAAAAGGGAGATTTGTATTGCCACTAAGTGCATCTGCGTCAGTCCTGTTTGTGGCATCTGTCGTCCACTTTCTGCCATTCAAACTGTTGTGTAATACAGTGGGCCTGGTTTTTTGCTGCTGTCTCCCACACATAAAAAAGGAGATTTTTATTGCCACTGAGTGCATCTGCGTCAGTCCTGTTTGTGGCATCTGTCATCCACTTTCTGCCATTCAAACTGTTGTGTAATACAGTGGGCCTGATTTTTTGCTGATGTCTCCCACACATAAAAAAGGGAGATTTGTATTGCCACTGAGTGCATCTGCGTCAGTCCTGTCTGTGGCATCTGTCATCCACTTTCTGCCACTCAAACTGTTGTGTAATACAGTGGGCCTGATTTTTTCCTGCTGTCTCCCACACATAAAAAAGGGAGATTTGTATTGCCACTGAGTGCATCTGCGTCAGTCCTGTTTGTGGCATCTGTCATCCACTTTCTGCCACTCAAACTGTTGTGTAATACAGTGGGCCTGTTTTTTTGCTGCTGTCTCCCACACATAAAAAAGGGAGATTTGTATTGCCACTGAGTGCATCTGCGTCAGTCCTGTTTGTGGCATCTGTCATCCACTTTCTGCCACTCAAACTGTTGTGTAATACAGTGGGCCTGATTTTTGCTGCTGTCTCCCACACATAAAAAAGGGAGATTTGTATTGCCACTGAGTGCATCTGCGTCAGTCCTGTTTGTGGCATCTGTCATCCACTTTCTGCCACTCAAACTGTTGTGTAATACAGTGGGCCTGATTTTTGCTGCTGTCTCCCACACATAAAAAAGGATGATTTGTATTGCCACTGAGTGCATCTGCGTCAGTCCTGTTTGTGGCATCTGTTATCCACTTTCTACCACTCAAACTGTAGTGTAATACAGTGGGCCTGATTTTTTTCCTGCTGTCTCACACACCTATAAAGGGAGATTTAAACTCACAACAAGTTTACTTACACCTTCTAACTGGTTTTACAGTGCCATATAACATTTGTTAGTTTGGTTACATTTTTCCAAGAATGAGGAAGTCTGGTGGAAGAGGTCGTGGCCGTGGTCGGTCATTGCCAGCTGGTAATGATGGTAGTGGTGGTGGAGCATCAGCTGGTCGTGGGAAAAGCAATATAGCACCTAAGTCTCGAGTTGTTGAGTGTTATGGATCTGGTGGTTAGGAGCACCCGGAACGACCTGATGGTTAAACTAACACAGGACAAGCTCTGGGAAGTGGGAGCTCTGCTGACCGCAACCCCTAATCCTATCACACACACTAGAAATAGCCGTGGAGCGTACCTAGCTCTGCCTAGACGCCTCTTCACAGCCTAAGAGCTAACTAGCCCTAGAGATAGAAAATAAAGCCTACCTTGCCTCAGAGAAATTCCCCAAAGGAAAAGGCAGCCCCCCACATATATTGACTGTGAGTTAAGATGAAAGTCACAAACACAGAAATAAAACAGGTTTCAGCAAAGGAGGCCAGACTTACTAAACAGACTGAGGATAGGAAAGGTATCTTTGCGGTCAGCACAAAAAACTACAAAAAGACCACGCAGAGTGTGCAAAAAGACCTCTGCACCGTGAGTCTGCATCCCAGAGCTTCCAGCTAGCAAGGCAAAATCATGATAGCAAGCTGGACAAGAAAACAATGAACAAATAATTAACTAGCAGGGACTTAGCTTCTGCTGGAGTAGACAGGTCACCAGAAAGATCCAAGAGCGAACTGAACCAGTACAAAAACATTGACAGCTGGCATGGAGTAACGATCTGAGTGGAGTTAAATAGAGCAGCCAGCCAAAGAATAAACTAAGTCACCTGTGGAAGGAACCTCGGAAGCAGCAGCTCCACTCACAGCCACCAGAGGGAGTCCATGGACAGAACTCGCCGAAGTACTATTCATGACCACAGGAGGGAGTTCGATAACAGAATTCACAACAGTACCCCCCCTTCCTTGAGGAGGGGTCACCGAACCCTCACCAGTGCCCCCAGGACGAGCCAAATGAAAGGCACGAACTAGATCGGCAGCATGAACATCAGAGGCAAAAACCCAGGAATTATCTTCCTGACCATAACCCTTCCACTTGACCAGGTACTGGAGTTTCCGTCTCGAAATACGAGAATCCAAAATCTTCTCCACCACATACTCTAACTCCCCCTCGACCAACACCGGGGCAGGAGGATCAACGGAGGGAACCATAGGCGCCACGTATCTCCGCAATAACGACCTATGGAACACATTATGGATGGCAAAAGAAGCTGGAAGGGCCAAACGAAATGACACAGGATTGAGAACTTCAGAAATCTTATACGGACCAATGAAACGAGGCTTAAACTTAGTAGAGGAAACCTTCATAGGAACATAACGAGACGACAACCAAACCAAATCCCCAACACGAAGTCGGGGACCAACACAGCGCCGGCGGTTAGCGAAACGTTGAGCCTTCTCCTGGGACAATGTCAAATTGTCCACCACATGAGTCCAAATCTGCTGCAACCTGTCCACCACAGTATCCACACCAGGACAGTCCGAAGGCTCAACCTGCCCTGAAGAGAAACGAGGATGGAAACCAGAATTACAGAAAAAAGGCGAAACCAAAGTAGCCAAGCTGGCCCGATTATTAAGGGCGAACTCAGCCAAAGGCAAGAAGGACACCCAATCATCCTGATCAGCAGAAACAAAGCATCTCAGATATGTTTCCAAAGTCTGATTAGTTCGTTCGGTATGGCCATTTGTCTGAGGATGGAAAGCCGAAGAAAAAGACAAATCAATGCCCATCTTAGCACAAAAGGACCGCCAAAACCTTGAAACAAACTGGGAACCTCTGTCCGAGACGATGTTCTCCGGAATGCCATGCAAACGAACCACATGCTGGAAAGACAATGGCACCAAATCAGAGGAGGAAGGCAATTTAGACAAGGGTACCAAATGGACCATCTTAGAGAAGCGATCACAAACCACCCAAAATGACCGACATCCTTTGAGAGACAGGGAGATCTGAAATAAAATCCATGGAAATATGCGTCCAGGGCCTCTTCGGGACCGGCAAGGGCAAAAGCAACCCACTGGCACGAGAACAGCAGGGCTTAGCCCGAGAACAAGTCCCACAGGACTGCACAAAAGAACGCACATCCCGTGACAAAGAAGGCCACCAAAAGGATCTAGCCACCAAATCTCTGGTACCAAAGATTCCAGGATGACCAGCCAACACCGAACAATGAACCTCAGAGATAACTCTACTAGTCCATCTATCAGGGACAAACAGTTTCTCCGCTGGACAACGGTCAGGTCTATCAGCCTGAAACTTCTGCAGCACCCGCCGCAAATCAGGGGAAATGGCAGACAAAATTACCCCCTCTTTGAGAATACCCGCCGGCTCAGGAACACCCGGAGAGTCAGGCACAAAACTCCTTAACAGGGCATCAGCCTTCACAATCTTAGAGCCCGGAAGGTATGAAACCACAAAATCAAAACGGGAGAAAAACAGCGACCATTGAGCCTGTCTAGGATTCAACTGTTTGGCAGACTCGAGATAAGTCAAATTCTTGTGATCCGTCAAGACCACCACGCGATGCTTGGCTCCTTCAAGCCAATGTCGCCACTCCTCGAATGCCCACTTCATGGCCAACAACTCTCGATTGCCAACATCATAATTGAGCTCAGCAGGCGAGAACTTTCTAGAAAAGAAGGCACATGGTTTCATCACCGAGCCATCAGAACTTCTTTGCGACAAAACAGCCCCTGCTCCAATCTCAGAAGCATCAACCTCGACCTGAAACGGGAGCGATATATCTGGCTGGCACAACACAGGGGCAGAAGAAAAATGACGCTTCAACTCCTGAAAAGCCTCTACAGCCGCAGAGGACCAATTGACCACATCAGCACCTTTCTTGGTCAAATCAGTCAACGGTTTAGCAACACTAGAAAAATTAGCGATGAAGCGACGGTAAAAATTAGCAAAGCCCAGGAACTTCTGCAGGCTCTTCACAGATGTTTTTTCCATCTTTTTACCAGCACTTGCTGTCCACTGTGATTTTTTTGCAACAGAGTGTTTTTGGTTTTACTGTGCTTTTTTGTGTTTTCAAGTCTCTTGGTGGTGTGAACATGTCTCTACGGGCTTGTTCACTGTGCGCGCAGCTCATGTGTTCTGGTTTTACATTATTGTTTTCTTGTGTCCACAAGACTGGGGAGGCCTCCACCCCTCTTTTTTTGAGCTGTGCGCACAGGAGCCGTTCTGTCCAGCGTGTCCACATGGACATTCCTTTTCTGAATCCTGCTCATACAGGTATTGTACATATGACCAGGTTTTAAATACATCAGATAGGGATTACATACATTAGCTAGGACTGCTCTGATACGGGTATACCTTGACGTTTGGTAGAGCGGCTTAATATACATTTTTTGCAAAAAACGTATCAACCAAATACCCTGTTTTTTCCATCTTTTTACCAGCACTTGCTGTCCACTGTGATTTTTTTGCAACAGAGTGTTTTTGGTTTTACTGTGCTTTTTTGTGTTTTCAAGTCTCTTGGTGGTGTGAACAAGTCTCTACGGGCTTGTTCACTGTGCGCGCAGCTCATGTGTTCTGGTTTTACATTATTGTTTTCTTGTGTCCACAAGACTGGGGAGGCCTCCACCCCTCTTTTTTTGAGCTGTGCGCACAGGAGCCGTTCTGTCCAGCGTGTCCACATGGACATTCCTTTTCTGAATCCTGCTCATACAGGTATTGTACATATGACCAGGTTTTCAATACATCAGATAGGGATTACATACATTAGCTAGGACTGCTCTGATACGGGTATACCTTGACGTTTGGTAGAGCGGCTTAATATACATTTTTTGCAAAAAACGTATCAACCAAATACCCTGTTTTTTCCATCTTTTTACCAGCACTTGCTGTCCACTGTGATTTTTTTGCAACAGAGTGTTTTTGGTTTTACTGTGCTTTTTTGTGTTTTCAAGTCTCTTGGTGGTGTGAACATGTCTCTACGGGCTTGTTCACTGTGCGCGCAGCTCATGTGTTCTGGTTTTACATTATTGTTTTCTTGTGTCCACAAGACTGGGGAGGCCTCCACCCCTCTTTTTTTGAGCTGTGCGCACAGGAGCCGTTCTGTCCAGCGTGTCCACATGGACATTCCTTTTCTGAATCCTGCTCATACAGGTATTGTACATATGACCAGGTTTTCAATACATCAGATAGGGATTACATACATTAGCTAGGACTGCTCTGATACGGGTATACCTTGACGTTTGGTAGAGCGGCTTAATATACATTTTTTGCAAAAAACGTATCAACCAAATACCCTGTTTTTTCCATCTTTTTACCAGCACTTGCTGTCCACTGTGATTTTTTTGCAACAGAGTGTTTTTGGTTTTACTGTGCTTTTTTGTGTTTTCAAGTCTCTTGGTGGTGTGAACATGTCTCTACGGGCTTGTTCACTGTGCGCGCAGCTCATGTGTTCTGGTTTTACATTATTGTTTTCTTGTGTCCACAAGACTGGGGAGGCCTCCACCCCTCTTTTTTTGAGCTGTGCGCACAGGAGCCGTTCTGTCTAGCGTGTCCACATGGACATTCCTTTTCTGAATCCTGCTCATACAGGTATTGTACATATGACCAGGTTTTAAATACATCAGATAGGGATTACATACATTAGCTAGGACTGCTCTGATACGGGTATACCTTGACGTTTGGTAGAGCGGCTTAATATACATTTTTTGCAAAAAACGTATCAACCAAATACCCTGTTTTTTCCATCTTTTTACCAGCACTTGCTGTCCACTGTGATTTTTTTGCAACAGAGTGTTTTTGGTTTTACTGTGCTTTTTTGTGTTTTCAAGTCTCTTGGTGGTGTGAACATGTCTCTACGGGCTTGTTCACTGTGCGCGCAGCTCATGTGTTCTGGTTTTACATTATTGTTTTCTTGTGTCCACAAGACTGGGGAGGCCTCCACCCCTCTTTTTTTGAGCTGTGCGCACAGGAGCCGTTCTGTCCAGCGTGTCCACATGGACATTCCTTTTCTGAATCCTGCTCATACAGGTATTGTACATATGACCAGGTTTTAAATACATCAGATAGGGATTACATACATTAGCTAGGACTGCTCTGATACGGGTATACCTTGACGTTTGGTAGAGCGGCTTAATATACATTTTTTGCAAAAAACGTATCAACCAAATACCCTGTTTTTTCCATCTTTTTACCAGCACTTGCTGTCCACTGTGATTTTTTTGCAACAGAGTGTTTTTGGTTTTACTGTGCTTTTTTGTGTTTTCAAGTCTCTTGGTGGTGTGAACATGTCTCTACGGGCTTGTTCACTGTGCGCGCAGCTCATGTGTTCTGGTTTTACATTATTGTTTTCTTGTGTCCACAAGACTGGGGAGGCCTCCACCCCTCTTTTTTTGAGCTGTGCGCACAGGAGCCGTTCTGTCCAGCGTGTCCACATGGACATTCCTTTTCTGAATCCTGCTCATACAGGTATTGTACATATGACCAGGTTTTAAATACATCAGATAGGGATTACATACATTAGCTAGGACTGCTCTGATACGGGTATACCTTGACGTTTGGTAGAGCGGCTTAATATACATTTTTTGCAAAAAACGTATCAACCAAATACCCTGTTTTTTCCATCTTTTTACCAGCACTTGCTGTCCACTGTGATTTTTTTGCAACAGAGTGTTTTTGGTTTTACTGTGCTTTTTTGTGTTTTCAAGTCTCTTGGTGGTGTGAACATGTCTCTACGGGCTTGTTCACTGTGCGCGCAGCTCATGTGTTCTGGTTTTACATTATTGTTTTCTTGTGTCCACAAGACTGGGGAGGCCTCCACCCCTCTTTTTTTGAGCTGTGCGCACAGGAGCCGTTCTGTCCAGCGTGTCCACATGGACATTCCTTTTCTGAATCCTGCTCATACAGGTATTGTACATATGACCAGGTTTTAAATACATCAGATAGGGATTACATACATTAGCTAGGACTGCTCTGATACGGGTATACCTTGACGTTTGGTAGAGCGGCTTAATATACATTTTTTGCAAAAAACGTATCAACCAAATACCCTGTTTTTTCCATCTTTTTACCAGCACTTGCTGTCCACTGTGATTTTTTTGCAACAGAGTGTTTTTGGTTTTACTGTGCTTTTTTGTGTTTTCAAGTCTCTTGGTGGTGTGAACATGTCTCTACGGGCTTGTTCACTGTGCGCGCAGCTCATGTGTTCTGGTTTTACATTATTGTTTTCTTGTGTCCACAAGACTGGGGAGGCCTCCACCCCTCTTTTTTTGAGTTGTGCGCACAGGAGCCGTTCTGTCCAGCGTGTCCACATGGACATTCCTTTTCTGAATCCTGCTCATACAGGTATTGTACATATGACCAGGTTTTAAATACATCAGATAGGGATTACATACATTAGCTAGGACTGCTCTGATACGGGTATACCTTGACGTTTGGTAGAGCGGCTTAATATACATTTTTTGCAAAAAACGTATCAACCAAATACCCTGTTTTTTCCATCTTTTTACCAGCACTTGCTGTCCACTGTGATTTTTTTGCAACAGAGTGTTTTTGGTTTTACTGTGCTTTTTTGTGTTTTCAAGTCTCTTGGTGGTGTGAACATGTCTCTACGGGCTTGTTCACTGTGCGCGCAGCTCATGTGTTCTGGTTTTACATTATTGTTTTCTTGTGTCCACAAGACTGGGGAGGCCTCCACCCCTCTTTTTTTGAGCTGTGCGCACAGGAGCCGTTCTGTCCAGCGTGTCCACATGGACATTCCTTTTCTGAATCCTGCTCATACAGGTATTGTACATATGACCAGGTTTTAAATACATCAGATAGGGATTACATACATTAGCTAGGACTGCTCTGATACGGGTATACCTTGACGTTTGGTAGAGCGGCTTAATATACATTTTTTGCAAAAAACGTATCAACCAAATACCCTGTTTTTTCCATCTTTTTACCAGCACTTGCTGTCCACTGTGATTTTTTTGCAACAGAGTGTTTTTGGTTTTACTGTGCTTTTTTGTGTTTTCAAGTCTCTTGGTGGTGTGAACATGTCTCTACGGGCTTGTTCACTGTGCGCGCAGCTCATGTGTTCTGGTTTTACATTATTGTTTTCTTGTGTCCACAAGACTGGGGAGGCCTCCACCCCTCTTTTTTTGAGCTGTGCGCACAGGAGCCGTTCTGTCCAGCGTGTCCACATGGACATTCCTTTTCTGAATCCTGCTCATACAGGTATTGTACATATGACCAGGTTTTCAATACATCAGATAGGGATTACATACATTAGCTAGGACTGCTCTGATACGGGTATACCTTGACGTTTGGTAGAGCGGCTTAATATACATTTTTTGCAAAAAACGTATCAACCAAATACCCTGTTTTTTCCATCTTTTTACCAGCACTTGCTGTCCACTGTGATTTTTTTGCAACAGAGTGTTTTTGGTTTTACTGTGCTTTTTTGTGTTTTCAAGTCTCTTGGTGGTGTGAACATGTCTCTACGGGCTTGTTCACTGTGCGCGCAGCTCATGTGTTCTGGTTTTACATTATTGTTTTCTTGTGTCCACAAGACTGGGGAGGCCTCCACCCCTCTTTTTTTGAGCTGTGCGCACAGGAGCCGTTCTGTCCAGCGTGTCCACATGGACATTCCTTTTCTGAATCCTGCTCATACAGGTATTGTACATATGACCAGGTTTTAAATACATCAGATAGGGATTACATACATTAGCTAGGACTGCTCTGATACGGGTATACCTTGACGTTTGGTAGAGCGGCTTAATATACATTTTTTGCAAAAAACGTATCAACCAAATACCCTGTTTTTTCCATCTTTTTACCAGCACTTGCTGTCCACTGTGATTTTTTTGCAACAGAGTGTTTTTGGTTTTACTGTGCTTTTTTGTGTTTTCAAGTCTCTTGGTGGTGTGAACATGTCTCTACGGGCTTGTTCACTGTGCGCGCAGCTCATGTGTTCTGGTTTTACATTATTGTTTTCTTGTGTCCACAAGACTGGGGAGGCCTCCACCCCTCTTTTTTTGAGTTGTGCGCACAGGAGCCGTTCTGTCCAGCGTGTCCACATGGACATTCCTTTTCTGAATCCTGCTCATACAGGTATTGTACATATGACCAGGTTTTAAATACATCAGATAGGGATTACATACATTAGCTAGGACTGCTCTGATACGGGTATACCTTGACGTTTGGTAGAGCGGCTTAATATACATTTTTTGCAAAAAACGTATCAACCAAATACCCTGTTTTTTCCATCTTTTTACCAGCACTTGCTGTCCACTGTGATTTTTTTGCAACAGAGTGTTTTTGGTTTTACTGTGCTTTTTTGTGTTTTCAAGTCTCTTGGTGGTGTGAACATGTCTCTACGGGCTTGTTCACTGTGCGCGCAGCTCATGTGTTCTGGTTTTACATTATTGTTTTCTTGTGTCCACAAGACTGGGGAGGCCTCCACCCCTCTTTTTTTGAGCTGTGCGCACAGGAGCCGTTCTGTCCAGCGTGTCCACATGGACATTCCTTTTCTGAATCCTGCTCATACAGGTATTGTACATATGACCAGGTTTTAAATACATCAGATAGGGATTACATACATTAGCTAGGACTGCTCTGATACGGGTATACCTTGACGTTTGGTAGAGCGGCTTAATATACATTTTTTGCAAAAAACGTATCAACCAAATACCCTGTTTTTTCCATCTTTTTACCAGCACTTGCTGTCCACTGTGATTTTTTTGCAACAGAGTGTTTTTGGTTTTACTGTGCTTTTTTGTGTTTTCAAGTCTCTTGGTGGTGTGAACATGTCTCTACGGGCTTGTTCACTGTGCGCGCAGCTCATGTGTTCTGGTTTTACATTATTGTTTTCTTGTGTCCACAAGACTGGGGAGGCCTCCACCCCTCTTTTTTTGAGCTGTGCGCACAGGAGCCGTTCTGTCCAGCGTGTCCACATGGACATTCCTTTTCTGAATCCTGCTCATACAGGTATTGTACATATGACCAGGTTTTAAATACATCAGATAGGGATTACATACATTAGCTAGGACTGCTCTGATACGGGTATACCTTGACGTTTGGTAGAGCGGCTTAATATACATTTTTTGCAAAAAACGTATCAACCAAATACCCTGTTTTTTCCATCTTTTTACCAGCACTTGCTGTCCACTGTGATTTTTTTGCAACAGAGTGTTTTTGGTTTTACTGTGCTTTTTTGTGTTTTCAAGTCTCTTGGTGGTGTGAACATGTCTCTACGGGCTTGTTCACTGTGCGCGCAGCTCATGTGTTCTGGTTTTACATTATTGTTTTCTTGTGTCCACAAGACTGGGGAGGCCTCCACCCCTCTTTTTTTGAGCTGTGCGCACAGGAGCCGTTCTGTCCAGCGTGTCCACATGGACATTCCTTTTCTGAATCCTGCTCATACAGGTATTGTACATATGACCAGGTTTTAAATACATCAGATAGGGATTACATACATTAGCTAGGACTGCTCTGATACGGGTATACCTTGACGTTTGGTAGAGCGGCTTAATATACATTTTTTGCAAAAAACGTATCAACCAAATACCCTGTTTTTTCCATCTTTTTACCAGCACTTGCTGTCCACTGTGATTTTTTTGCAACAGAGTGTTTTTGGTTTTACTGTGCTTTTTTGTGTTTTCAAGTCTCTTGGTGGTGTGAACATGTCTCTACGGGCTTGTTCACTGTGCGCGCAGCTCATGTGTTCTGGTTTTACATTATTGTTTTCTTGTGTCCACAAGACTGGGGAGGCCTCCACCCCTCTTTTTTTGAGTTGTGCGCACAGGAGCCGTTCTGTCCAGCGTGTCCACATGGACATTCCTTTTCTGAATCCTGCTCATACAGGTATTGTACATATGACCAGGTTTTAAATACATCAGATAGGGATTACATACATTAGCTAGGACTGCTCTGATACGGGTATACCTTGACGTTTGGTAGAGCGGCTTAATATACATTTTTTGCAAAAAACGTATCAACCAAATACCCTGTTTTTTCCATCTTTTTACCAGCACTTGCTGTCCACTGTGATTTTTTTGCAACAGAGTGTTTTTGGTTTTACTGTGCTTTTTTGTGTTTTCAAGTCTCTTGGTGGTGTGAACATGTCTCTACGGGCTTGTTCACTGTGCGCGCAGCTCATGTGTTCTGGTTTTACATTATTGTTTTCTTGTGTCCACAAGACTGGGGAGGCCTCCACCCCTCTTTTTTTGAGCTGTGCGCACAGGAGCCGTTCTGTCCAGCGTGTCCACATGGACATTCCTTTTCTGAATCCTGCTCATACAGGTATTGTACATATGACCAGGTTTTAAATACATCAGATAGGGATTACATACATTAGCTAGGACTGCTCTGATACGGGTATACCTTGACGTTTGGTAGAGCGGCTTAATATACATTTTTTGCAAAAAACGTATCAACCAAATACCCTGTTTTTTCCATCTTTTTACCAGCACTTGCTGTCCACTGTGATTTTTTTGCAACAGAGTGTTTTTGGTTTTACTGTGCTTTTTTGTGTTTTCAAGTCTCTTGGTGGTGTGAACATGTCTCTACGGGCTTGTTCACTGTGCGCGCAGCTCATGTGTTCTGGTTTTACATTATTGTTTTCTTGTGTCCACAAGACTGGGGAGGCCTCCACCCCTCTTTTTTTGAGCTGTGCGCACAGGAGCCGTTCTGTCCAGCGTGTCCACATGGACATTCCTTTTCTGAATCCTGCTCATACAGGTATTGTACATATGACCAGGTTTTCAATACATCAGATAGGGATTACATACATTAGCTAGGACTGCTCTGATACGGGTATACCTTGACGTTTGGTAGAGCGGCTTAATATACATTTTTTGCAAAAAACGTATCAACCAAATACCCTGTTTTTTCCATCTTTTTACCAGCACTTGCTGTCCACTGTGATTTTTTTGCAACAGAGTGTTTTTGGTTTTACTGTGCTTTTTTGTGTTTTCAAGTCTCTTGGTGGTGTGAACATGTCTCTACGGGCTTGTTCACTGTGCGCGCAGCTCATGTGTTCTGGTTTTACATTATTGTTTTCTTGTGTCCACAAGACTGGGGAGGCCTCCACCCCTCTTTTTTTGAGCTGTGCGCACAGGAGCCGTTCTGTCCAGCGTGTCCACATGGACATTCCTTTTCTGAATCCTGCTCATACAGGTATTGTACATATGACCAGGTTTTAAATACATCAGATAGGGATTACATACATTAGCTAGGACTGCTCTGATACGGGTATACCTTGACGTTTGGTAGAGCGGCTTAATATACATTTTTTGCAAAAAACGTATCAACCAAATACCCTGTTTTTTCCATCTTTTTACCAGCACTTGCTGTCCACTGTGATTTTTTTGCAACAGAGTGTTTTTGGTTTTACTGTGCTTTTTTGTGTTTTCAAGTCTCTTGGTGGTGTGAACATGTCTCTACGGGCTTGTTCACTGTGCGCGCAGCTCATGTGTTCTGGTTTTACATTATTGTTTTCTTGTGTCCACAAGACTGGGGAGGCCTCCACCCCTCTTTTTTTGAGTTGTGCGCACAGGAGCCGTTCTGTCCAGCGTGTCCACATGGACATTCCTTTTCTGAATCCTGCTCATACAGGTATTGTACATATGACCAGGTTTTAAATACATCAGATAGGGATTACATACATTAGCTAGGACTGCTCTGATACGGGTATACCTTGACGTTTGGTAGAGCGGCTTAATATACATTTTTTGCAAAAAACGTATCAACCAAATACCCTGTTTTTTCCATCTTTTTACCAGCACTTGCTGTCCACTGTGATTTTTTTGCAACAGAGTGTTTTTGGTTTTACTGTGCTTTTTTGTGTTTTCAAGTCTCTTGGTGGTGTGAACATGTCTCTACGGGCTTGTTCACTGTGCGCGCAGCTCATGTGTTCTGGTTTTACATTATTGTTTTCTTGTGTCCACAAGACTGGGGAGGCCTCCACCCCTCTTTTTTTGAGCTGTGCGCACAGGAGCCGTTCTGTCCAGCGTGTCCACATGGACATTCCTTTTCTGAATCCTGCTCATACAGGTATTGTACATATGACCAGGTTTTAAATACATCAGATAGGGATTACATACATTAGCTAGGACTGCTCTGATACGGGTATACCTTGACGTTTGGTAGAGCGGCTTAATATACATTTTTTGCAAAAAACGTATCAACCAAATACCCTGTTTTTTCCATCTTTTTACCAGCACTTGCTGTCCACTGTGATTTTTTTGCAACAGAGTGTTTTTGGTTTTACTGTGCTTTTTTGTGTTTTCAAGTCTCTTGGTGGTGTGAACATGTCTCTACGGGCTTGTTCACTGTGCGCGCAGCTCATGTGTTCTGGTTTTACATTATTGTTTTCTTGTGTCCACAAGACTGGGGAGGCCTCCACCCCTCTTTTTTTGAGCTGTGCGCACAGGAGCCGTTCTGTCCAGCGTGTCCACATGGACATTCCTTTTCTGAATCCTGCTCATACAGGTATTGTACATATGACCAGGTTTTAAATACATCAGATAGGGATTACATACATTAGCTAGGACTGCTCTGATACGGGTATACCTTGACGTTTGGTAGAGCGGCTTAATATACATTTTTTGCAAAAAACGTATCAACCAAATACCCTGTTTTTTCCATCTTTTTACCAGCACTTGCTGTCCACTGTGATTTTTTTGCAACAGAGTGTTTTTGGTTTTACTGTGCTTTTTTGTGTTTTCAAGTCTCTTGGTGGTGTGAACATGTCTCTACGGGCTTGTTCACTGTGCGCGCAGCTCATGTGTTCTGGTTTTACATTATTGTTTTCTTGTGTCCACAAGACTGGGGAGGCCTCCACCCCTCTTTTTTTGAGCTGTGCGCACAGGAGCCGTTCTGTCCAGCGTGTCCACATGGACATTCCTTTTCTGAATCCTGCTCATACAGGTATTGTACATATGACCAGGTTTTAAATACATCAGATAGGGATTACATACATTAGCTAGGACTGCTCTGATACGGGTATACCTTGACGTTTGGTAGAGCGGCTTAATATACATTTTTTGCAAAAAACGTATCAACCAAATACCCTGTTTTTTCCATCTTTTTACCAGCACTTGCTGTCCACTGTGATTTTTTTGCAACAGAGTGTTTTTGGTTTTACTGTGCTTTTTTGTGTTTTCAAGTCTCTTGGTGGTGTGAACATGTCTCTACGGGCTTGTTCACTGTGCGCGCAGCTCATGTGTTCTGGTTTTACATTATTGTTTTCTTGTGTCCACAAGACTGGGGAGGCCTCCACCCCTCTTTTTTTGAGCTGTGCGCACAGGAGCCGTTCTGTCCAGCGTGTCCACATGGACATTCCTTTTCTGAATCCTGCTCATACAGGTATTGTACATATGACCAGGTTTTCAATACATCAGATAGGGATTACATACATTAGCTAGGACTGCTCTGATACGGGTATACCTTGACGTTTGGTAGAGCGGCTTAATATACATTTTTTGCAAAAAACGTATCAACCAAATACCCTGTTTTTTCCATCTTTTTACCAGCACTTGCTGTCCACTGTGATTTTTTTGCAACAGAGTGTTTTTGGTTTTACTGTGCTTTTTTGTGTTTTCAAGTCTCTTGGTGGTGTGAACATGTCTCTACGGGCTTGTTCACTGTGCGCGCAGCTCATGTGTTCTGGTTTTACATTATTGTTTTCTTGTGTCCACAAGACTGGGGAGGCCTCCACCCCTCTTTTTTTGAGCTGTGCGCACAGGAGCCGTTCTGTCCAGCGTGTCCACATGGACATTCCTTTTCTGAATCCTGCTCATACAGGTATTGTACATATGACCAGGTTTTAAATACATCAGATAGGGATTACATACATTAGCTAGGACTGCTCTGATACGGGTATACCTTGACGTTTGGTAGAGCGGCTTAATATACATTTTTTGCAAAAAACGTATCAACCAAATACCCTGTTTTTTCCATCTTTTTACCAGCACTTGCTGTCCACTGTGATTTTTTTGCAACAGAGTGTTTTTGGTTTTACTGTGCTTTTTTGTGTTTTCAAGTCTCTTGGTGGTGTGAACATGTCTCTACGGGCTTGTTCACTGTGCGCGCAGCTCATGTGTTCTGGTTTTACATTATTGTTTTCTTGTGTCCACAAGACTGGGGAGGCCTCCACCCCTCTTTTTTTGAGTTGTGCGCACAGGAGCCGTTCTGTCCAGCGTGTCCACATGGACATTCCTTTTCTGAATCCTGCTCATACAGGTATTGTACATATGACCAGGTTTTAAATACATCAGATAGGGATTACATACATTAGCTAGGACTGCTCTGATACGGGTATACCTTGACGTTTGGTAGAGCGGCTTAATATACATTTTTTGCAAAAAACGTATCAACCAAATACCCTGTTTTTTCCATCTTTTTACCAGCACTTGCTGTCCACTGTGATTTTTTTGCAACAGAGTGTTTTTGGTTTTACTGTGCTTTTTTGTGTTTTCAAGTCTCTTGGTGGTGTGAACATGTCTCTACGGGCTTGTTCACTGTGCGCGCAGCTCATGTGTTCTGGTTTTACATTATTGTTTTCTTGTGTCCACAAGACTGGGGAGGCCTCCACCCCTCTTTTTTTGAGCTGTGCGCACAGGAGCCGTTCTGTCCAACGTGTCCACATGGACATTCCTTTTCTGAATCCTGCTCATACAGGTATTGTACATATGACCAGGTTTTAAATACATCAGATAGGGATTACATACATTAGCTAGGACTGCTCTGATACGGGTATACCTTGACGTTTGGTAGAGCGGCTTAATATACATTTTTTGCAAAAAACGTATCAACCAAATACCCTGTTTTTTTCCATCTTTTTACCAGCACTTGCTGTCCACTGTGATTTTTTTGCAACAGAGTGTTTTTGGTTTTACTGTGCTTTTTTGTGTTTTCAAGTCTCTTGGTGGTGTGAACATGTCTCTACGGGCTTGTTCACTGTGCGCGCAGCTCATGTGTTCTGGTTTTACATTATTGTTTTCTTGTGTCCACAAGACTGGGGAGGCCTCCACCCCTCTTTTTTTGAGCTGTGCGCACAGGAGCCGTTCTGTCCAGCGTGTCCACATGGACATTCCTTTTCTGAATCCTGCTCATACAGGTATTGTACATATGACCAGGTTTTAAATACATCAGATAGGGATTACATACATTAGCTAGGACTGCTCTGATACGGGTATACCTTGACGTTTGGTAGAGCGGCTTAATATACATTTTTTGCAAAAAACGTATCAACCAAATACCCTGTTTTTTCCATCTTTTTACCAGCACTTGCTGTCCACTGTGATTTTTTTGCAACAGAGTGTTTTTGGTTTTACTGTGCTTTTTTGTGTTTTCAAGTCTCTTGGTGGTGTGAACATGTCTCTACGGGCTTGTTCACTGTGCGCGCAGCTCATGTGTTCTGGTTTTACATTATTGTTTTCTTGTGTCCACAAGACTGGGGAGGCCTCCACCCCTCTTTTTTTGAGCTGTGCGCACAGGAGCCGTTCTGTCCAGCGTGTCCACATGGACATTCCTTTTCTGAATCCTGCTCATACAGGTATTGTACATATGACCAGGTTTTAAATACATCAGATAGGGATTACATACATTAGCTAGGACTGCTCTGATACGGGTATACCTTGACGTTTGGTAGAGCGGCTTAATATACATTTTTTGCAAAAAACGTATCAACCAAATACCCTGTTTTTTCCATCTTTTTACCAGCACTTGCTGTCCACTGTGATTTTTTTGCAACAGAGTGTTTTTGGTTTTACTGTGCTTTTTTGTGTTTTCAAGTCTCTTGGTGGTGTGAACATGTCTCTACGGGCTTGTTCACTGTGCGCGCAGCTCATGTGTTCTGGTTTTACATTATTGTTTTCTTGTGTCCACAAGACTGGGGAGGCCTCCACCCCTCTTTTTTTGAGCTGTGCGCACAGGAGCCGTTCTGTCCAGCGTGTCCACATGGACATTCCTTTTCTGAATCCTGCTCATACAGGTATTGTACATATGACCAGGTTTTAAATACATCAGATAGGGATTACATACATTAGCTAGGACTGCTCTGATACGGGTATACCTTGACGTTTGGTAGAGTGGCTTAATATACATTTTTTGCAAAAAACGTATCAACCAAATACCCTGTTTTTTCCATCTTTTTACCAGCACTTGCTGTCCACTGTGATTTTTTTGCAACAGAGTGTTTTTGGTTTTACTGTGCTTTTTTGTGTTTTCAAGTCTCTTGGTGGTGTGAACATGTCTCTACGGGCTTGTTCACTGTGCGCGCAGCTCATGTGTTCTGGTTTTACATTATTGTTTTCTTGTGTCCACAAGACTGGGGAGGCCTCCACCCCTCTTTTTTTGAGCTGTGCGCACAGGAGCCGTTCTGTCCAGCGTGTCCACATGGACATTCCTTTTCTGAATCCTGCTCATACAGGTATTGTACATATGACCAGGTTTTCAATACATCAGATAGGGATTACATACATTAGCTAGGACTGCTCTGATACGGGTATACCTTGACGTTTGGTAGAGCGGCTTAATATACATTTTTTTGCAAAAAACGTATCAACCAAATACCCTGTTTTTTCCATCTTTTTACCAGCACTTGCTGTCCACTGTGATTTTTTTGCAACAGAGTGTTTTTGGTTTTACTGTGCTTTTTTGTGTTTTCAAGTCTCTTGGTGGTGTGAACATGTCTCTACGGGCTTGTTCACTGTGCGCGCAGCTCATGTGTTCTGGTTTTACATTATTGTTTTCTTGTGTCCACAAGACTGGGGAGGCCTCCACCCCTCTTTTTTTGAGCTGTGCGCACAGGAGCCGTTCTGTCCAGCGTGTCCACATGGACATTCCTTTTCTGAATCCTGCTCATACAGGTATTGTACATATGACCAGGTTTTAAATACATCAGATAGGGATTACATACATTAGCTAGGACTGCTCTGATACGGGTATACCTTGACGTTTGGTAGAGCGGCTTAATATACATTTTTTGCAAAAAACGTATCAACCAAATACCCTGTTTTTTCCATCTTTTTACCAGCACTTGCTGTCCACTGTGATTTTTTTGCAACAGAGTGTTTTTGGTTTTACTGTGCTTTTTTGTGTTTTCTTCACAGATGTCGGCTGAGTCCAATCATAAATGGCCTGAACTTTAACAGGGTCCATCTCGATAGTAGAAGGGGAAAAAATGAAACCCAAAAATGAAACCTTCTGAACTCCAAAGAGACATTTTGACCCCTTCACAAACAAGGAATTCGCACGAAGGACCTGGAACACCATTCTGACCTGCTTCACATGAGACTCCCAATCATCCGAAAAGACCAAAATATCATCCAAATATACAATCATGAATCTATCCAGGTACTTTCGGAAGATGTCATGCATAAAGGACTGAAACACAGATGGAGCATTAGAAAGCCCGGATGGCATAACCAGGTACTCATAATGGCCCTCGGGCGTATTAAATGCTGTTTTCCATTCATCGCCCTGTTTAATACGCACAAGATTATACGCCCCTCGAAGATCTATCTTGGTGAACCAACTAGCCCCCTTAATCCGAGCAAACAAATCAGACAGCAGCGGCAAAGGGTACTGAAATTTGACTGTGATCTTATTAAGAAGGCGGTAATCAATACAAGGTCTCAAAGAACCATCCTTCTTGGCCACAAAAAAGAACCCTGCTCCCAGCGGTGATGACGACGGGCGAATATGACCTTTCTCCAAGGATTCCTTTATATAACTCCGCATAGCGGCGTGCTCTGGCACAGATAAATTGAACAGTCGGCCCTTAGGAAACTTACTACCAGGAATCAAATTAATAGCACAATCACAATCCTTATGAGGAGGTAGGGCACTGGATTTGGGCTCATCAAATACATCCCGGTAATCCGACAAAAACTCAGGTCAGAAGGAGTGGAAGGCGAAATTGACAGCAATGTAACATCAGCATGTACCCCTTGACAACCCCAGCTGGACACAGACATAGATTTCCAATCCAATACTGGATTATGGACCTGTAGCCATGGCAACCCCAAAACGACCACATCATCCAGATTATGCAACACCAAAAAGCGAATATCCTCCTGATGTGCAGGAGCCATGCACATGGTCAATTGAGTCCAGTACTGAGGCTTATTCTTGGCCAAAGGCGTAGCATCAATTCCTCTCAATGGAATAGGATACTGCAAGGGCTCCAAGAAAAAACCACAGCGCCTGGCAAACTCCAAGTCCATCAAATTCAGGGCAGCGCCTGAATCCACAAATGGCATAACAGAATAGGACGACAAAGAGCAAATCAGAGTAACGGACAAAAGAAATTTAGACTGTACCGTACCAATGGTGACAGACCTAGCGAACCGCTTAGTGCGCTTAGGACAATCGGAGATAGCATGAGTGTAATCACCACAGTAAAAACACAGCCCATTCCGACGTCTGTGATCTTGCCGTTCAGCTCTGGTCAAAGTCCTATCACATTGCATAGGCTCAGGCCTATGCTCAGAGAATACCGCCAAATGGTGCACAGCTTTGCGCTCACGCAAGCGCCGATCGATCTGAATGGCCAAGGACATAGACTCATTCAGACCAGCAGGCGTGGGAAATCACACCATGACATCCTTAAGGGCTTCAGAAAGACCCTTTCTGAAAATTGCCGCCAGGGCACACTCATTCCACTGAGTAAGCACAGACCACTTTCTAAACTTCTGACAATATACCTCCGCTTCATCCTGACCCTGACACAAAGCCAGCAAGATTTTCTCTGCCTGATCCACTGAATTTGGTTCATCATAAAGCAATCCAAGCACCAGAAAAAACGCATCTACATCACGCAATGCAGGATCTCCTGGCGCAAGAGAAAATGCCCAGTCTTGAGGGTCGCCACGCAACAAAGAAATAATGATTTTTACCTGTTGAACGGGGTCACCAGAGGAGCGGGGTTTCAAAGCAAGAAACAGTTTACAATTATTTTTGAAATTCAGGAACTTAGATCTATCCCCAGAAAACAAATCAGGAATTGGAATTCTAGGCTCTAACATCGGATTCTGAACCACAAAATCTTGAATGTTTTGTACCCTTGCAGTGAGATGATCCACACAAGAGGACAGACCTTGAATGTCCATATCTACACCTGTGTCCTGAACCACCCAGAGGTTAAGGGGAAAAGAAAGACAAAACACACTGCAGAGAAAAAAAAATGGTCTCAGAACTTCTCTTTTCCCTCTATTGAGATGCATTAACACTTTTGGCCAGCTGTACTGTTATGGACCTGATGGTTAGGAGCACCCGGAACGACCTGATGGTTAAACTAACACAGGACAAGCTCTGGGAAGTGGGAGCTCTGCTGACCGCAACCCCTAATCCTATCACACACACTAGAAATAGCCGTGGAGCGTACCTAGCTCTGCTTAGACGCCTCTTCACAGCCTAAGAGCTAACTAGCCCTAGAGATAGAAAATAAATCCTACCTTGCCTCAGAGAAATTCCCCAAAGGAAAAGGCAGCCCCCCACATATATTGACTGTGAGTTAAGATGAAAGTCACAAACACAGAAATGAAACAGGTTTCAGCAAAGGAGGCCAGACTTACTAAACAGACTGAGGATAGGAAAGGTATATTTGCGGTCAGCACAAAAAACTACAAAAAGACCACGCAGAGTGTGCAAAAAGACCTCCGCACCAACTCACGGTGCGGAGGTGCCACTCTGCATCCCAGAGCTTCCAGCTAGCAAGGCAAAATCATGATAGCAAGCTGGACAAGAAAACAATGAACAAATAATTAACTAGCAGGGACTTAGCTTCTGCTGGAGTAGACAGGTCACCAGAAAGATCCAAGAGCGAACTGAACCAGTACAAAAACATTGACAGCTGGCATGGAGTAACGATCTGAGTGGAGTTAAATAGAGCAGCCAGCCAAAGAATAAACTAAGTCACCTGTGGAAGGAACCTCAGAAGCAGCAGCTCCACTCACAGCCACCAGAGGGAGTCCATGGACAGAACTCGCCGAAGTACTATTCATGACCACAGGAGGGAGTTCGATAACAGAATTCACAACAGTTGAGCCAGCGTCATCGTCTGGCTACACAAGGCCTCGAACGCTCCCTTTTCTGGGAGTAGGAAAACCGCTTTTAAAGCCGGAGCAGCAGGAACAAGTTTTGGCTTTCCTTGCTGACTCTGCCTCTAGCTCTTTCGCCTCCTCTTCGGAAAGTGCAAAATTTAAAAGCAGTGCGTCGTCAGTGGATGCTCTCGGTCAGGAACAAGTCGCTTCCTTGTGTCCTTCACACAGAACAACAGAGAAGGATGCGTCAGGCGACACAACAGGTTACTCCATGGAGCTCTTTACACATACCGTGCTTGGGTTAGAAAGGGAAATTGTTAACAGGCGATGCGCATTACAAGATGAATCGGACATGGAGTGCACAGATGCACAGCCACAGCTAGATTATTATGCTGTTCCATTGACTCAGATCACAACATTGCCCTCGCAGTGTACTGAGCCAGAATCTGACCCTGATGAGACTATGGTGCCCCGTCCCGAGCGCTATAGCACCGGCTTACACGGTGACACAGAGGAAGGTGCACAGGACATAGAAGAGGAGGTGATAGATGACCCAGTTGTTGAGCCATTGGAGGAACAGGGTGCCGCTGGCAGTAGCTCCGAAGCGGAGGAGGAGGAGCCGCAGCAGGCATCAACATCGCAACAGCTTTCATCTGGCAGGCCCGTATCTGGCCAAAAACGTGTGTCAAAACCAAAAACAGTTGTAGGACAGGGTGGCCATCCAGTTAAAGTGCCTGAAAAGGTATTCTATAGTAGGAAGAGTGCAGTCTGGCAATTATTTAACCAAGATCCGAATGATCAGTGCAAAGTCATCTGTAAGAAATGCTCAAGGACCTTTGGCAGAGGTCAGAATGTGAAAAATCTAAATTTACTTGCATGCGTAGACATTTAGCCACCATGCACTTGCAAGCCTGGACTAACTACCAAACATCCCGTAACGTTGTTGCACCCGCTCACAATGAAGCTAGTCAGCAACGCTCCATTCCTTCCCTCACTGTAAGCACACCGTTTACCACACCACCTGCAGCAAATGTGGAGGTATCGTCGCAAGGCCAAAGCAGTCAGGGAATCACCAGGTTCTTGGTAGGAAACACTGTATGTAGGCCAACAGCAAGAATACCATCACCAACCCTCTCTCAGTCTGCCATGTCAACCACCACCCCCGCTAGTTCCACCATATGCAGCTCTCCAGTCCATCTCACCCTACAAGAGAATCGTTAGGAAAAGGAAGTACTCATCCTCTCATCCGCGTACACAGCGTTTGAATGCCCACATTGCTAGACTTATCTCGTTAGAGATGATGCCCTACCGGTTAGTTGAAAGCGAAGCTTTCAAAGCCCTGATGGACTACGCAGTACCACGCTACGACATACCCAGTCGACACTTCTTTGCAAGAAAAGCCATCCCAGCCCTCCACCAGCATGTAAAAGACCGCATTGTCCATGCACTCAGGCAATCTGTCAGTACAAAGGTGCACCTCACAACAGATGCATGGACCAGTAGGCATGGCCAGTTTCCATCATGGCACACTGGGTTAATGTGGTGGATGCAGGGTCCACAGGGGACAGCCATATTGGGACAGTTCTGCCTAGCCCACGGTCTAGGAAACAGTTGGCTGTAGGCGTTTGCCCCCCTCCTCCTCGTCCTTCAGCAGAAGCGAGAGCTCGTCCACAGACCGCAGTCGCACGACCGCTCCATCCGCAGCTGCCACTGTTGCACATGAGGTGTCCCATTATGGAACAGCTAGTGGCAAGCGTCAGCAGGCTGTGTTGGGAATGAAGTGTTTGGGTGACAACAGACACACCGCGGAAGTTCTGTCCGAGTTCTTGCAGCAAGAAACTCAGTCATGGCTGGGCAGTGTACATCTTGAGGCAGGCATGGTAGTCAGTGATAACGGAAGGAATTTTATTGCTGCCACAGCCCTTTCACAACTGAAACACATTCCTTGCCTGGCTCACACCTTGAACCTGGTGGTGCAGTGCTTCCTGAAAAGTTATCCGGTGTTACCCGACCTGCTCCTGAAGGTGCGCAGACTTTTCTCACATATCCACCGTTTGGCCGTACACTCCAGCCGTATGCAGAACCATCAGCGATCTTTGAAGCTTCCCCAGCACCGCCTAATAATCAATGTTGTAACAAGGTGGAACTCCACACTGCACATGCTTCAGAGGCTGTGCACACAGAGGCATGCTGGTATGTATTTGTGGGAGGATACACATACACGGGCAGGCAGTTGGATGGCAGACATGGAGTTGTCAGGTGTGCAGTGGTCGAAGCAACAAGACCTGTGTCAAGTCCTTCAGTGTTTTGAGGAATGCACATGCCTGGTTAGTGCAGATGACGCCATCATAAGCATGAGCATCCCCCTAATGCGTCTGCTGATGCAAAGTTTGACGCACATAAACGAGCAGACATCTGCAGCCGAGGACGAGGGAAGCCTTGATGACAGTCAGCTATTGTCTGGTCAGGGTAGTCTACTGGACAAGGTGGCGGGCGAAGAGGAGGAGGACGAGGAGGATGATGGGGATGAATATTTTTTGGATGAAGAAGCTTCTCAGGGGGCAGTAGAAATTGGTGGCATTGCAAGGTCAGGTTCAGGGTTTTTGAGGGAGACAAGTGACGTTGATTTGCCAGAAAGTGCTCCTCAACCAAGCACAAGCAGTGAATTGACACCTGGAACATTGGCCCACATGACGGATTATGCCTTGCGCATCCTAAAAAGGGACCCACGCATTAGCATTATAAAAATGATGACCGATGACGATTACTGGTTGGCCTGCCTCCTGGATCCACGCTACAAAGGGAAATTGCAAAATATCATGCCACATGAGAACCTTGAGCAAATATTGGCTACCAAGCAAGCAACTCTTGTAGACCATTTGGTTCAGGCATTCCCAGCACACAGCGGCGCTGATGGCTCTCACACGAGCTGCAGGGGGCAACATGACAGAGGTGTTAGAGGTGCACAAATCAGAAGTGGCGTTGGACAGAGGGGTTTTCTGACCAGGTTGTGGAGTGATTTCGCAATGACCGCAGACAGGACAGGTACTGCAGCATCGATTCAAAGTGACAGGAGACAACATCTGTCCAGTATGGTTACTAACTATTTTTCCTCCCTTATCAATGTTCTCCCTCACCCGTCATTCCCATTTGATTACTGGGCATCCAAAATAGACACCTGGCCTGAATTGGCAGAATATGCATTGCAGGAGCTTGCTTGCCCAGCAGCTAGTGTGCTATCAGAAAGAGTATCCAGTGCTGCTGGTTCAATACTGACCGAAAGAAGGAGTCGTCTGGCTACCCAAAATGTTGATGATCTAACCTTCATTAAAATAAACCACTCCTGGATTTCTAATTATTTTGCCCCACCTTTCCCGGCTGACACCTAGCTTTCCTGTAAAAAGGTCTTCCTTTTGGACTGGTCTTACTGAGTGTTCCAATTTCTCCATTTGCAGCTGCTGTATGTCCAGCATACAACATTTTTACACCTCCCTAAATGGGCTGACTCCCCCCACGGGGCAGTGGTCACCACTTGGCGCAAGCACCCGTGAGAGTGCCATTTGTCTAAAGAGGTGGGTGTGCCCACTTTTGGGCGACGGCACTGGCACAGGGTCCCTCATAGTACAATGAAGTGTCTCTGGCGGTGGTGGTGCGCACCCAACGTCAGACACATCGTTGTAACATGAGGGGCCCTGGGCCAGTACCGCCGGCCACGAGAGAGTGTCCCTCCAAGCTCAAACAGTGCTCTACCACTTGCAAAATTATCTCTCACAGCTCCACCATTGTTTAGTCTTTGCGGTTAAATCCTTCAATGGCACTGCCAATACCAATTTCTTGACATATATGATGCTAGCAAAAATATTCAGGGGCCCTGTCCTACATTTACACCAGTTAATACTTTGCGCCAAATACCACTGTCTGCAAGTCAGCAGAGGAGCCCACCCCTGTACCTAGGTATGCCACCTGTTTATTTGTTAACTTGTTTTTTTGCCAGACATTCACATCTATTTATTACTTTGGACTACTACCTGTGTCAGACACTCCTTCCAATTGTCTTCCGCTGACCACACCAATGCTGCCTGTGTACCCCTGGAAACTATTTACAACTGCATCGAGCATACTTTTTTATTTTAGGCCTAGTAAGTCTGTCTGCGGTCCCTCCTGCCAATTGTCCTCCACTAACCACGCCAATGCTACCTGTGTACCCCCCGAAACCTACTTAGATCTGCGTCGAGCCTACTTTTTTATTTTAGGCCTAGTAAGTCTGTCTACGGTCCCTCCTGCCAATTGTCCTCCACTGACCACGCCAATGCTGCCTGTGTACTCCTGGAACCTATTTAGATCTGCATCGAGCCTACTTTTTTATTTTAGGCCTAGTAAGTCTGTCTGCGGTCCCTCCTGCCAATTGTCCTCCACTGACCACGCCAATGCTGCCTGTGTACTCCTGGAACCTATTTAGATCTGCATCGAGCCTACTTTGTTATTTTAGGCCTAGTAAGTCTGCCGTCCCTCCTGCCAATTGTCCTCCATTGACCACCACGCCAATGCTGCCTGTGTACCCCTGGATCCTATTTAGATCTGCATCTAGGCAACTTTGTTATTTTAGGCCTAGTAAGTCTGTCTGCGGTCCCTCCTGCCAATTGTCCTCCACTGACCACCACGCCAATGCTGCCTGTGTACCCCTGGAACCTATTTAGATCTGCATCGAGCCTACTTTATTATTTTAGGCCTAGTAAGTCTGTCTGCGGTCCCTCCTGCCAATTGTCCTCCACAGACCACGCCAATGCTGCCTATGTACCCCTGGATCCTATTTAGATCTGCATCGAGCCTACTTTTTTATTTTAGGCCTAGTAAGTCTGTCTGCGGTCCCTCCTGCCAATTGTCCTCCACTGACCACACCAATGCTGCCTGTGTACCCCTGGCACCTATTTCGATCTGCATCGAGCCTACTTTGTCATTTTAGGCCTAGTAAGTCTGTCTGCGGTCCCTCCTGCCAATTGTCCTCCACTGACCACCATGCCAATGCTGCCTGTGTACCCCTGGAACCTATTTAGATCTGCATTGAGGCAACTTTTTTATTTTAGGCCTAGTAAGTCTGTCTGCGGTCCCTCCTGCCAATTTTCCTCCACTGACCACGCCAATGCTCCCTGTGTTCCCCTGGAACCTATTTCGATCTGCATCAAGCCTACTTTGTTATTTTAGGCCTAGTAAGTCTGTCTGTGGTCCCTCCTGCCAATTGTCCTCCACTGACCACCACGCCAATGCTGCCTGTGTACCCCTGGAACCTATTTAGATCTGCATCGAGCCTACTTTGTTATTTTAGGCCTAGTAAGTCTGTCTGCGGTCCCTCCTGCCAATTGTCCTCCACTGACCACCACGCCAATGCTGCCTGTGTACCCCTGGAACCTATTTAGATCTGCATCGAGCCTACTTTGTTATTTTAGGCCTAGTAAGTCTGTCTGCGGTCCCTCCTGCCAATTGTCCTCCACTGACCATGCAAATGCTGCCTGTGTACCCCTGGAACCTATTTCGATCTGCATCGAGCCTACTTTGTTATTTTAGGCCTAGTAAGCCTGTCTGTGGTCCCTCCTGCCAATTGTCCTCCACTGACCACCACGCCAATGCTGCCTGTGTACCCCTGGAACCTATTTCGATCTGCATCGAGCCTACTTTGTTATTTTAGGCCTAGTAAGTCTGTCTGCGGTCCCTCCTGCCAATTGTCCTCCACTGACCACCACGCCAATGCTGCCTGTGTGTTATGGCCGGCAATCAGGCAACACAGCGTGCAGTAATCAGTGCACATACAGAGATCTGGCAATAACCAAAAACAATAGGACGAGCTCTGAGACGTGGAATCTCTGTAGACTGCAGTACCTGATCTATCCTCACACAACTATAAGCAGCAGTGGATTGCGCCTATCACTACCTATGCAACTCGGCACTGCCTGAGGAGCTGACTAGCCTGAAGATAGAAATACAAGCCTGACTTACCTCAGAGAAATACCCCAAAGGAATAGGCAGCCCCCCACATATAATGACTGTTAGCAAGATGAAAAGACAAACGTAGGAATGAAATAGATTCAGCAAAGTGAGGCCCGATATTCTAGACAGAGCGAGGATAGCAAAGAGAACTATGCAGTCTACCAAAAACCCTAAAACGAAAACCACGCAAAGGGGCAAAAAGACCCACCGTGCCGAACTAACAGCACGGCGGTGCACCCCTTTGCTTCTCAGAGCTTCCAGCAAAAGATAATAGCAAGCTGGACAGAAAAAACAGAAAACAAGCTAGAAGCACTTATCTAGCAGAGCAGCAGGCCCAAGGAAAGATGCAGTAGCTCAGATCCAACACTGGAACATTGACAAGGAGCAAGGAAGACAGACTCAGGTGGAGCTAAATAGCAAGGCAGCCAACGAGCTCACCAAAACACCTGAGGGAGGAAGCCCAGAGACTGCAATACCACTTGTGACCACAGAAGTGAACTCAGCCACAGAATTCACAACAGTACCCCCCCCTTGAGGAGGGGTCACCGAACCCTCACCAGAACCCCCAGGCCGACCAGGATGAGCCACATGAAAGGCACGAACAAGATCTGGGGCATGGACATCAGAGGCAAAAACCCAGGAATTATCTTCCTGAGCATAACCCTTCCATTTGACCAGATACTGGAGTTTCCGTCTAGAGACACGAGAATCCAAAATCTTCTCCACAATATACTCCAATTCCCCCTCCACCAAAACAGGGGCAGGAGGCTCCACAGATGGAACCATAGGTGCCACGTATCTCCTCAACAACGACCTATGGAATACATTATGTATGGAAAAGGAGTCTGGGAGGGTCAGACGAAAAGACACCGGATTGAGAATCTCAGAAATCCTATACGGACCAATAAAACAAGGTTTAAATTTAGGAGAGGAAACCTTCATAGGAATATGACGAGAAGATAACCAAACCAGATCCCCAACACGAAGTCGGGGTCCCACACGGCGTCTGCGATTAGCGAAAAGCTGAGCCTTCTCCTGGGACAAGGTCAAATTGTCCACTACCTGAGTCCAGATCTGCTGCAACCTGTCCACCACAGAATCCACACCAGGACAGTCCGAAGACTCAACCTGTCCTGAAGAGAAACGAGGATGGAACCCAGAATTGCAGAAAAATGGAGAGACCAAGGTAGCCGAGCTGGCCCGATTATTAAGGGCGAACTCAGCCAACAGCAAAAATGACACCCAATCATCCTGGTCAGCGGAAACAAAACATCTCAGATATGTTTCCAAGGTCTGATTGGTTCGTTCGGTCTGGCCATTAGTCTGAGGATGGAAGGCCGAGGAGAAAGATAGGTCAATGCCCATCCTACCACAAAAGGCTCGCCAGAACCTCGAGACAAACTGGGAACCTCTGTCAGAAACAATATTCTCAGGAATGCCATGTAAACGAACCACATGCTGGAAGAACAAAGGCACCAAATCAGAGGAGGAAGGCAATTTAACCAAGGGCACCAGATGGACCATTTTAGAAAAGCGATCACAGACCACCCAAATGACCGACATTTTTTGAGAAACGGGAAGGTCAGAAATGAAATCCATCGAAATATGTGTCCAAGGCCTCTTCGGGACCGGCAAGGGCAAAAGCAACCCACTGGCACGTGAACAGCAGGGCTTAGCCCTAGCACAAATTCCACAGGACTGCACAAAAGCACGCACATCCCGTGACAGAGATGGCCACCAGAAGGATCTAGCAACCAACTCCCTGGTACCAAAGATTCCTGGATGACCGGCCAGCACCGAACAATGAAGTTCAGAGATAACTTTACTAGTCCACCTATCAGGGACGAACAGTTTCTCGGCCGGACAACGATCAGGTTTATTAGCCTGAAATTTCTGCAACACTCTCCGCAAATCAGGGGAGATGGCAGACACAATGACTCCTTCCTTGAGGATACTCGCCGGCTCAGATAACCCCGGAGAGTCGGGCACAAAACTCCTAGACAGAGCATCCGCCTTCACATTTTTAGAGCCCGGAAGGTATGAAATCACAAAATCAAAACGAGCAAAAAATAACGACCAACGGGCCTGTCTAGGATTCAAGCGCTTGGCAGACTCGAGATAAGTCAAGTTCTTATGATCAGTCAATACCACCACGCGATGCTTAGCACCCTCAAGCCAATGACGCCACTCCTCGAATGCCCACTTCATGGCCAGCAACTCTCGGTTGCCCACATCATAATTACGCTCAGCAGCAGAAAATTTCCTGGAAAAGAAAGCACATGGTTTGAACACTGAGCAACCAGAACCTCTCTGTGACAAAACCGCCCCTGCACCAATCTCAGAAGCATCAACCTCGACCTGGAACGGAAGAGAAACATCAGGTTGACACAACACAGGGGCAGAACAAAAACGACGCTTCAACTCCTGAAAAGCTTCCACGGCAGCAGAAGACCAATTAACCAAATCAGCACCCTTCTTGGTCAAATCGGTCAATGGTCTGGCAATGCTAGAAAAATTACAGATGAAGCGACGATAAAAATTAGCAAAGCCCAGGAATTTCTGCAGACTTTTTAGAGATGTCGGCTGAGTCCAATCCTGGATGGCCTGAACCTTAACCGGATCCATCTCGATAGTAGAAGGGGAAAAGATGAACCCCAAAAATGAAACTTTCTGCACACCGAAGAGACACTTTGATCCCTTCACGAACAAGGAATTAGCACGCAGTACCTGGAAAACCATTCTGACTTGCTTCACATGAGACTCCCAATCATCTGAGAAGATCAAAATGTCATCCAAGTAAACAATCAAGAATTTATCCAGATACTCACGGAAAATGTCATGCATAAAAGACTGAAAAACAGATGGAGCATTGGCAAGTCCGAACGGCATCACCAGATACTCAAAATGACCCTCGGGCGTATTAAATGCCGTTTTCCATTCATCTCCCTGCCTGATTCTCACCAGATTATACGCACCACGAAGATCAATCTTAGTAAACCAACTAGCCCCCTTAATCCGAGCAAACAAGTCAGAAATCAATGGCAAGGGATACTGAAACTTAACAGTGATCTTATTAAGAAGGCGGTAATCAATACACGGTCTTAGCGAACCATCCTTCTTGGCTACAAAAAAGAACCCTGCTCCCAATGGTGACGACGATGGGCGAATATGTCCCTTCTCCAGGGACTCCTTCACATAACTGCGCATAGCGGTGTGTTCAGGTACGGACAAATTAAATAAACGACCCTTAGGGAATTTACTACCAGGAATCAAATCGATAGCACAATCACAATTCCTATGCGGAGGTAGGGCATCAGACTTGGACTCTTCAAATACATCCTGAAAGTCCGACAAGAACTCTGGGATGTCAGAAGGAATGGATGACGAAATAGACAAAAATGGAACATCACCATGTACTCCCTGACAACCCCAGCTGGTTACCGACATAGAGTTCCAATCTAATACTGGATTATGGGTTTGTAGCCATGGCAACCCCAACACGACCACATCATGCAGATTATGCAGTACCAGAAAGCGAATAACTTCCTGATGTGCAGGA